>NW_026057577.1:130016470-130192967 GCF_023721935.1 Panthera uncia | reverse complement strand
ATATACACATTCCCAAAATGTATATATAATCTCAGAATAGAATTATTTCTGGGTCATAGAGCATCTGCTCAAATTTAAAGACAATAAAATATAATAAACACTTTAGCAGTATGTGGATAATTTTAGTGTTTCATATTCACTTGATGAATGGATTTTAACATTGTATAATTCTGTATCTGTCATGTGATAATTCCATTTAACTTATGTATAGATTTGTTTAAAATTGTTTAGGGGTTTCTGGGCATCTCAGTGGGTTAAGCGTCCCACTTTAGCTCAGGTCATGATCTCACCACTCTTGAATTGGAGCCCTGCACTGGGCTCTGTACTGACAGCTCAGAGCCTGGAACCTGCTTGGGATTCTGTGTCTGCCTCCCTCTCTGCCCCTCCCCTGTTCATGCTCTGTCTCTCTCTTCCAAAAATAAATAGAGATTAAAAAATTAAAATACATACAATAAAATTGTTTACGTTCAAATTTAATTATCTGTGAATAATGAAAACTTTCTTTTTTCTTTTTTCTTTTATTTATCCTTTCTTCTTTTTTTTTTAATTTTTTTTAACGTTTATTTATTTTGGAGACAGAGAGAGACAGAGCATGAACGGGGGGGGGTCAGAAAGAGGGGGAGACACAGAATCCAAAACAGGCTCCAGGCTCTGAGCTGTCAGCACAGAGCCCCACGCGGGGCTCGAACTCACGGACCGCGAGATCATGACCTGAGCAGAAGTCAACCACTTAACCGACTGAGCCACCCAGGCGCCCCTATCCTTTCTTCTTAAATATACAAATATTTTCAGATCAATTATGATGAGAAATGATGGGAACAAGTAAATATTTTTATATGAGAAAATAAATGTGCAATTCAAGCATTGTAAAAAATTGTATTTTTGCCTTCTTGACATCAAATCATCATCTCAATTCTATCTGCAGCTATTATGCATGTTATTTATGCCTATTAACTTTAATTACTCTATTTTCATTGACATTCATTATTATTTCTCTATATTAAGCACTTTAAAATGAATTTTGAAGGGATGTTATGAGAGCTATTTTTATTGCATGTTAATATTATTATGTTCATTATTTAAGAAATAAAAAGCTTTTTTTTTTTTTTTTTTTTTTTTTAAATCCAGTGTGTCAGCATTCAATTCGTATTTTAGATATTTAAACCCCTATGTAAGAAGTGTCAGAGTCGGCTTGGGCTGCCATAACAAAGTATGAGAGACTGGGCCCCTATACAACAGAAATCTGTTTTCTCAGTTTGGCTAGGTTCTGGTGATATATCTCTTTTTGGCTTGCAGATGACTGCATTCTGGTCTTGTCCTCACATGGCAGAGAGAGACAGAGAGACAGAGAGAGAGAGAGAGAGTAAACTGGTATCTCATTTTATAAGGGCTTTAATCCCATCAGGAGGAAGCCATAATTGTGATCTCATCTAAACCTCATTATCTTCCAAAGTCTATGTCTCCACAAACCATCACATTGGGATTGGGGCTTCAATACATCCATTTGAGAAACACACAATTCAATCCATAGCGAGATGTACATTTCCCTCCCTCACTTTTTTTTCCCTTTTTTTTTTCTCCTTTCCTCTCTTCTCTTGTTATTTTTCTTTCCCCTCTCTCCCCTCCCTCCCTTCCTCTCTCTCTCCTTCCTAGTCTTCTTTCCTTCTTTATTGTTCTTTGGTTGAAAAGTCTTTAAATCAAATTCTTTAGACAATAATTGTTTTAGAGTACTTTCATTTTATGTTAGTATTCATTTCATGATAATCTTTCAACGATTTATTATCTCTTTGGCACTTTCAGATTGTCACAACTTCTCTCTAAATCCATTGGGACTACCTTTAGTGAGGATTGAACAAGAAAACATATATGACCTGATTGGCCTACATGCTTCACAGCAATAGCATCTTTCTTCTGCAGTAAGATTGTCTTTAAAGCCTAGTATTTATATGTAGATAAATTAACTAATCCCCTTTTCATGGCATATCCACATGTCTTTGTTTAACTAAATTGACCTGTAATTATGCATTTAATTTAATACTTTCGTTCTAGATAAAAGACTAGCACCTGTGAGGTATTGAACTATGAGTTATACCTTTTAACTCTGCAACATAGTAATTTATTGTGGTCCTTTTTATGTTGGTATATATACACTCTTGTTATAGAGTTTTATTTCTGAATACATTAGAAAATGGTAGTAAAGCATTCTTGTCACTTTGTGTTTAACATGGTGGATTTGGATCTAAGGTATATTTGCTCTGTACTTTTACTGAAATATTTACTCTGGCAAAGTATAAACAAAGATAATCTAGGGGCACCTGGGTGGCTCAGTCAGTTAAATGCCTGACTTTGGCTCAGGTCATGATGTCACGATTCATGGGTTCGAGCCCCACCTCAGGATCTGTGCTGACAGCTCAGAGCCTGGAGCCCGCTTGGGATTCTGTGTCTCCCTCTCTGCCCTTCCCCTGCTCATGCTTCCTCTCTCTCCGTCTCTCAAAAATAAATAAACATTAATTTTTTTAAAGATAATCTAAACACTGGTTGTTTATTATCAAAATGAATTAATTCCATTGGAAACTGTTTACTCCAAGACAGTTTATCCACCTTTTTTTTCCTCCATTTCTGTAAAATTATTTTGAACATACAGATGTGCACCTCTCCTCATTTTTTATATTGGACTACAGATTATTTTCAACTGAAGTTCAACTAGCTTCAACAGATGCAATTTCTGCCTTATTAAAAAAATAATGTAATTTTAAAATCAAACTATTACATTACTATTTTAAATATATGCCACATAATACAAGTTAAAGTTGAATCCATATGCTATTTTTAACAGTCAGAATGTTTACACTCCTTTTTCTCATTTAACTTGTATTTGTATCTTGTTTTCTTCACTATTTACCCCAATACAGTGTACTTTTTTAAGAAGCGTATTTTTAAGGTGGCCAGGTGGTTATTTCGGCTCAGGTGATGATCTCACAGCTGGTGGGATCAAGTCCTGAGTTGGGCTCTGTGCTGACAGCATGGAGTCTGCTTGGGATTCTCTCTCTTCCTCTCTCTCTCTGCCCCTCCCCCCCTCACTTCCCCCTCTCCCCTTCTCAAAATAAATAAATAATTTAAAAAAGAAGTATATGTTTAAGAAGTATATTTTTAGAAGTGTATTATTCTCCAAAGAATGAGAACATTAATTTGTTATTTACAAGCAATTTATATTATCTGAATTAGGAAACTTTTTTTTTTCCTGGAATTAGTGATGGTAACAATTAGTAATAAAAAGTAACCACAACCTCTCTCAATTCTGAAAAACACATTGAACTGCAATGTGAAATTTTATGGGGTAATTTCTTCTTCAACAAGATTGAGTGCTGCCTTGGTAAAGTAAACTTCTTTGGGCACAGATTTTCCGAACTGTCCCTGTTTGGGTCACATACAAATATTTTACCACTGAAAATATTGACCCTTTTAACATTTTAGGGTACGTGAAGACTCCGCTTTATTTTTATAAAATGAAAGGGCAGAGGGTGATTATAAAACAAACAAATTAGAATATAAAATCCCAGTGATACCTAGGTCACAGATATATTACCAAACCAACCAATTTTAGGAAAGAATCAATTAATTTCTTAAAAATTACTGGTGCCCATGTACTCTTTGTAAAGTCTTCATATATCTCCAGGGTTAAAAACACCAAAATGTGAAGATTTGTCATTCCAAGAAAGAATTCAAAGTACATTTTTTCCTCTGAAAATTTGGTAAGGCCTTCCACTATAGACTCTGAACGAGCCATCCCTTCTGAAAGTAATGTTCAATTAATTAAATAAGGAGGCCAGGAGGCTGAGGTGGCTGTAATGTCGGGGTGCCCTACATAAGCAATCTGAAACTTAAAGCAGAAATGCCTCAAGGTTCCTGAATCAAACCCTAGGGACAACCAATAACTAGCCGCTAACTACACTTTAAGCTATAGCCAATCAGAAATGTTCTTGCTTGGCTTCCGCTTTTTCCCCCATAAGTGTCTCCCAGAACTCCTGTCCCAGGCGGGGCACTCCCAACCACTTCTGACGTTGCACTTCCAGATTGGAATTGATTTTTACTCAAATAAACTCTTAAAATTTTTAGCATGCCCCAGTTTGTGTTTTAATGGAAATAAATTCGTGAAATCCCTGTGTGAAAAAGTAAGTATCAGCAAATGTTTTTGAGACAAACTTATTAGTAGCAAATATTATCCATAAAAGAGCTTATTTTCCAAAGAGTTCACACAAGTGAGGGCAGAGGGGAAGGGAGTCACTGAGTTCAAATTGCTAAACAGAACAAAAACTAAGATGCTAATTCATTAAATGCAAATGATTATTACAGCATAAGGAAAAGTGATACATAATCATTAGTAACCCTTAAAACACAGACTGAAATAAAAATGTTATAAATTATGCTTAAAATATTGAAAAATATTGGGGCCCGTGGGTGGCTCAGTCAATTAAGCATCCGACTATGGCTCAGATCATGAACTCCCAGTTTGTGGGTTCGGGCCACGCATCAGGCTCTGTGCTGACAGCTCAGAACCTGGAGCCTGCTTCAGATTCTGTGTCTCCCTCTCCCTCTGCCCCTCCCCTGCTCACACTCTCTCCCTCTCTCAAAAATAAACATTAAAAAAAATTTAAAAGTATCGAAAAATATTTGCTGAGGTTTGAACTGAATGTATTATTATCTTGTTAAAAAATATCTTTGGGTTTCTGGGTGGCTCTGTTGGTTGAGTGACCAACTCTTGATATAAGTTCAGGTCAGGATATCAGAGTTGTGAGATTGAGCCCTGTGTTGGGCTCTGCATTTACATGGAGCCTGCTTAAGAGTCTATCCCTCTCTTTCCCCTGCTCTCTCTCTCTCTTTTGAAAATGAATTTTAAAAAAACAAAAAAAAAATCTTAAAACAGTTGGGTAAAGAGATCTCTGCTACTTCTTTTTGCTTCAAATGTGTCATTAAAGACAAAAACCTGGGGCGCCTGGGTGGCTCAGTCGGTTAAGCGTCTGACTTCAGCTCAGGTCATGATCTCACGTTCTGTGAGTTCGAGCCCCGAATCGGGCTTTGGACTGATGGCTCAGAGCCTGGAGCTGCTTCCGATTCTGTGTCTCCCTCTCTCTCTGCCCCTCCCCCGTTCATGCTCTGTCTCTCTCTGTCTCAAAATGAATAAACGTTAAAAAAATAAATAAATAAAGACAAAAACCTAAGGAAGTCTTCTAGCCCTTCTTTCTAGCACATCACTTAGTTATTTATCTTTGGTCAGTCTGAGTTGTCATCACTTAAGAAGCTGTATTAGTTTACATTTCAACTAGTGATTTTTTTTTTTTTTTTTTGGTAACAAAGTAGCAATTCTATGTGCATCATTTTTCCTTCTTATTTCCATGTGTTGAAGTAACTAGGATCTATGTCTTTGGGTAAGGCTAAAGAAAAACTCTTTTCTTTTTCATTTTTTTTTCCTTCTACCTGGGGGAGTAAACTGAGGTTTGAAAGAAGCCACCCTTCAGATCTCCAGACCTAAAAAATCAATTCTGCAATCCACCTTTGCCCGGACAATGTAGTCTTAATGGTAACTGGTTCTTGCCAATCTTTTTGTTTGTTTTGCTTTTAGTTCAAGTGGAAATTAATTATTTTTTGTGTGATTTAATTTTTGACTAGAGGTAAAGAGCTAGATACCCTTTATTACAGTAATCTTGAGTCCCCTTAAGATATCTTAAAAGACAAATCTGTGAAGTACAATAAAGATAGAATACTCATCATTGTCTTACATATATTTACATAAACATTAAGTGTTTTTTAGGACTATACACAAAAAGTATTATAGGCATAGACAGAGATGTACATGAAAAATTACTTAGAAATATGATTATGCTTTAGAAAATTATACATGACAATAAATGTTACGTGTAATTTAAAATTCTGTGTTTTAATCTATTGAGAGAGAGACAGAGAGATGACAGGCTGCACATTAAATCTTTTGTGCTAAGCCCACATCACCAAACCAAGACTTAGTACCTTACCTAACAGCAGTTCCAGCCTTTTCCAGAAATGTAATCTTAACCAGTCAGTCCTGAATTTCCCGGTCAGCACTAATGAATTAAGCCACGTGATAGACCGCTGCCATTCCCCCAAAGGAGGGCGACCTTGCCTGAAACAATCCATTCTTGCCTAGTAGCCTCCTTGTCCTGCTCCCTTTCTGCCTATAAAAATATTTGGTTTTGTACGGCTCTTCTGAGCTTTCTGTTTGTTAGATGGGATGTCGCCCCATTCATGAATCATTGAATAAAAGCCAACAAGATCTTTAAAATGTATTTCGCCGAATTTTGCTTTTTAAGAAATGCAAATAAAGTGTGGAAAACATCTCCCATACTATGAACAAAATCCGGATAAAGTGTTATAAATACCATAGTATGGAAAAGAGCTTACATTCACAAAAAGAACAGAACTAAAAACCAAAACATATCACCATTATTTGTTCTTTTAGTAAATCATAATTTTTAAATTTTTATTTTCTAAATGTATTAATAAGCCTAAATTACTCTTTTAAGGCAGTTGTACAATAATGTCAATATAAAGAAAAAGGAAATCGTGAAGATAATTTGTACAACTCAGTATATCTTACAGTGTTGATTTTAACTGTCTTATTTCATGCTTTTCTTAGTATTCCTAACCTTTTAAGATGTTTACACCTTTTTATGAACATATTTTCTTTTTTATCTATACCTCACAGGAATACAAATGAAGGCATTTAAATATATGTGTGTATATACATATATACATATATAATATGCATGTATACATATATATTATATATACATGTATATATAGTTATACATGTATATACAATATACATGGATTTATAATATATATATTCTTATATTGATAGTTTGATATCATGTCCTTACATTTTAGATTTATTCTGAACGAATTTTTCAGCAGATATTCTACTTGTAGTGACTTTTGAAGAATATTACAATACCTGTTAAAAACACAATGGGTTTAACTCCAATTTGAAGGCATTTCTTTGTATTCTCTGTTGAAACCGCAATTACAATTTGCATTTAGTGACATTCTGATAAGAATATACAAATGTTTGTGCTCTTAAAGTTTTACCATGCATTTGGCATGCTCAAGTTCTATTAAATGTCCGTTTATTTAATTTTGGAGTTCCATGAGAGAATCCAGGGGAAATTTATCAGTATTCATATATTAATGTTCACCTTATTCTGTTGAGCTCTATTGGGTGTGGGTTGAAGAAATTATAACTGATTGTGAGCGGTTTCCGTGCCCACGTTAAAAGTCTCCGACTTTCTGTTTTGGCATCAAATTTAAACAAAATAAATGTAACCCACTAGTGTAAACAGCCTAGGACTTCAGATACTGATCTGAAGCAAAGCTCCACTCCAGAAACCAGAGATGGTTTTTCTTTTTCTATTTCCCCTACAGAGCCTTAACTGAACTGAAGAATCAAGTGCACTGGTCCAGAGACTGAAACAAAGCAGGGGTGCTAAAGCCCTGCGGGGGTGGGCTTTACCTGCTCAGGTATTGACCATTCCCCATCTTTTACTCCTGGGGCTTGCTTTTGCCTCCGACACCTTCCCCTTGCTTTCACATTTCTCCTCCTTGCAACAGGTTCCTCCTTGCTGGAATCATTGGTCTCAGTAGATTCCCCATGTTAATCAGGGATGGATTTTGACTGACATATCAGATCTCAGAAGTCAGATTGTAGGAATTCGACCTTTCACAAGACCCCCATTCGTCTATTCCACAGATCCTGAGCTGCAGGTAATGTTTGTTTGGGTGTTTGTTTCCAGTAATTAGCTCTCAGGCTATGTAAACCATCACAAAGTTTTATATGACATTAATTCTCATGTAAAGTACATGAGAGCATATCATATATAGTATATTCTCATACAGTATATTCTCATAGCATATTTTACATATACAAGGAGGAAGAAGATATTTTCCAGCCTCTTATGATGTGTTTAGTTTAGTTACCAAGGAACCGAATGCATCACGTGCTTGGCGAATTCTGTGTTTTTTGTGTCTTATTTCAGTCAAGCTCCCACTCCACCCTCACAGGAACAACTAAGGCTTTGAGAATCACTTCTCCCAGTTTATCTTGCAATGAAAAATATTGACTTAAAATAATGCTTATAATGTCCCATGCATCGTTCTAAGTGTTTTATTGATTTAAAATTATTAATTTCTCAAAAGAACCCAATAAGGTTGTTACCACTGTTATTCCTGTTATACAGACGAGGAACCTGAGGAACAGAGAGGTAAAGAAAGTTGCAGAAGGTCACACAGCTTTTCAGTGTGGTAGATAGGCAGTGCAGCATCTCAGTCCGTGGTCCTAAACTCACCATTTCATGGCTTCTGACTATCACAAATGCCCAGAAATGTTCTTCAGGCTCTACCTGTCATACACATTCTCTGTTGACTTTGACCAAGGAGCTGGGGACAGAAGTGGGAAAGTATTGAAAGTTGTTGTTTGTTTGTTTGTTTGTTTTCCTCTTTATCTCTGAAGAGTGTGGTGACCATAATAATTACAGAGCTAATAGGACAAACTCTTAGTGTCCCGTCCTTGGTGGCAGCAACCACTTTTCCTCGTCAGATCAGTTCCGCATCAGGATCTCGGTGGTTGTCCCTGGAATCTTGCTACTAAATTAGGTTTCCCAGTTCTCCAAAAGGCGAGCTTCCCAAAATCCTTAACAAATGTAGTAAAATGCTTCATCAGTTGAATTATCAGCCAGAGTTGCATTTATCACTTTCAGCCAGGAGTAGTAACTAAATCTGACTCATCATTTTCAAGGCAACTAATTGCCTCAGGACGATGTATGAACTTTACGTATAGGAGGATTAGAGGCTTTGCTTCAATTCTTGCTACAGATTTTAACTCTTCATTTATGTCAGGGATATGAAGTCAATCACCACATACCAATTATATTCAACTCCTTATTGTCAAGAGCTGTGCGGAGCTGAGGGAGAACTGAACAGTCATTGTTAGAGCCGATCAAAACAAGTCAAGAGGTGCCCGGGGGGATCAGTCGGTGAAGGATCCAACTCTTGATTTCGGCTCAGGTCATGATCTCAAGGTGCTGAGATCGAGCTCTGCATCGGACTCCACACTGGGCTTGGAGCCTGCTTGGAATTCTCTCCCACCCACCCCCCCCCCCGCCTCTCTTCTGCTCTCTTTCACTCTCTCAAAAGAATAAAACTGAAATAAAATAAAACAACAAGCCAAAATTAAAGTAACAGTCAAGGCTTAAATTGCTTATTGCAATCATATAAGAGGCTAAATCACAAAGATGTCGGCTGCTGTCATGTTCGATTCTTGAGCACAGATCAGCACCAGATGCATCAGTGCAGCCAGGGGGAAACGTCTCAGCGCCAAAGGATCTCTGGACAAAAAGCTGCTGCCATTTTATTGGCCACAGGAGCCAAGAGAAGGGGGGAGGGGACAGGGCCGGGAGTCAGAAAGTACTGAGACAGACTCAAGTGCCTTTATGGTTTCCCCTCCTCCCCTCTAAGGGGGTCTTATCAGAGGTGCCAGTGGGAAGAAGCCCAAATGGAGGTGTGTGGGCCCAGGATGCAGACACGCTTGGGGCTTGGCTGGTCACAGTGGGGCCGGATTCTTTTGCTGTCACTCCCTTCAGAGACCACAAGGCATCGGCTGAGGGCCCTTTTGGGTTTAGGGGAACTTCTCCCATGAGGTTCCACAGGGAAAGCCTTGTGACTGCCTGTGGTTGGGCCTGGAAGACCTGTATCGTGTTTTGTTCAGAAGCTGGACTCCTCGCTTTTTCACTGCACTAGTGCGTCGGGTTTCCATAACATAGTGCTACAGACTGGGTGGTTTCAACGATAGAAACGTATTTTCTTACAATTCCAGGGGCTAGAAGGCTGAAGTGTGAGGAGGGTTGGTTTCTCCCAAGTCCTTTCTCCTTGGCACGCAGATGCTGTGGAGTTGCTCGGGACATGCTAACCCCAAACATGGCAGCTTGGCATACTGAGTGTTTCCAGCCAAGGAAGATTGAGTGACCAGCAGAAGCAGGTTCCTCCTCCCCCGAAACAGGTCATAAAGTCCTTGACGAATCTGAACAAGCCGGCCTTGCTAAGTTCCCCACAAAGTATCACACTTACTTCCTTCTCTTTAATCTATCCTATTCCTCGAAGACTGTCCGCTCTTCAATAAGCCTAGCATAAAAATACTCAGACCTAACTGTGTTTTCATTCTGAAGGGAAGGAAAAATTCTTCCCTACCCTCAGGGTCTTCCAGCTAAATTGAGAATTAAATTTAAAGGAGACATTAACAGGAGGGGGAAAAAAATTAATACATGCACAGGGAGGCCTTCGAATAAAATTGGGACCCCAAGAAATGACCAACGCAGGCATTTTTTACACTTTTTTAGACACAGAGACAATACATCTGTGAGGAACTGACAAAGAAAACTTACTTTGAGATTTTCAGGAAGTAAGGAATTCTGAACAGAATGTGGACTGTGGCAGTAAATTACTAAAAACTAACAAGGGTTCTTGATACAGGCTTCTCGGCTCTGGATTCCCCATTTCTGGTGATAAGGCTGCCCTTTTATCTGATGGTACCTCTATCTTTCACATGAGAGATTTATTTCCTGCTTTCGGGGAGATAGGGGAGGATCTGAGTGTCCTTCTTATACAGGCTCTCTCTTTAACTAATTTTTATTTTAAATATTCAGTATGCCAAAGTGGCACATTTGGGGGCAGCCTATTCATGGCCCCTACAGTTTTGTTATGAAGTTTCCTGTGTCATGTAAAACTTCTCTTAAATAGGCTGATATGCTTTCCTGCTGTTAACGTCTTTGCCTGTTTGATTTTCAGACCCACCTAAGGTCTCTACAAAGATTGGGGAAAACTTTTTCCCTCTCATATAGAGTCTTGATCTATTTGGGTTACTAGAGGGAAAGGCCACAGAGTGAGTGGTGTATAAACGATAGAAATCTATTGCTCACCGTTGTGAGCCTCGAACTCTGAGATCAGGGTGCTAATATGGCAAAGGCCCTCTTCCAGGTTGCAAACTTCTCTTTGAATCCTCACATGGCAGAACGGTCTGGGGGCGGGGGAGAGGGGCACCTGGGTGGCTCAGTCTGTTAAGATGATCTCTGTCTCTATCCCTCCCACTCTCTCTCAAGATAAATAAATAAACAAACAACAACAACAAAAAACAGAAAGGAAAAAGAAAGGACTAGGGAGCTCTCTGGGGTCTCATTTATAGGAACACTAATTCTGTTTATGAGGCCTCCACTCTCATGACCTATTTGCCTCCCAAAGGTACCACTAACACCATAGCATTGGACATTAGGGTTTCAAAATGTGAATTTGGGGGACACACACCTTCAGACAGGAGAACTAGTACAGCACAGTCTCAGTTAAATTATCAATGTTTTAGGAGAGCCCTCCTCGCACGGCTGTATGGTATTCCCAAGGTGATAGTTGTCACCTTGTCAATCTTAGTTTGTATTTAAATATTGGGGCGCCTGGGTGGCTTGGTCGGTTGGGCGTCTGACTTCGGCTCAGGTCATGATCTCACGGTCCGTGAGTTCGAGCCCCGCGTCGGGCTCTGTGCTGACAGCTCAGAGCCTGGAGCCTGCTTCAGATTCTGTGTCTCCCTCTCTCTCTGACCCTCCCCCATTCATGCTCTGTCTCTCTCTGTCTCAAAAATAAATAAACGTTAACAAAATAAATAAATAAATAAATAAATCTTGCTTGCTCTCCTGCTTTCTATGTGTGCGCGCGCACACACACACACACACACACACATAACGTTGCTAATTAAATAATATAAGTGTAGTGGAAATTGTCAATCAGATCACTTAAAAATACTGCAAATTTTTATATATTTTTGTAAATATTTGCTAAGGTTTTATTTTGTTTCATTTTTTAAAAAATGTATATGTCTCTCTCAAGATCACAGCACTTGTCTGTTGTCTGGAACACAATATTTCTTAAGAGATAGCATCAAACTTTTCCAATGATTTCTTCTTTATTGATAGAAACAGGTGCTTTTTAGCTTCAATAGGTGTAAGATTACTTTTAAGGCTCATAATTTTGTTCATTATGCTAAAGCTTCTCTTACGATCTGCTGAGCTAAAAGCAATTATGCAAAAATATCACAATACTTAAAATAGTATCTAAGGTTTTTATATATCCAGTATCTTTTTTGTGAATTAAGTCACAAAACTATGAATAAGAATGTCATATTTAATTAGAGCAAATTTAATCCACTAGGCCAGACAAGAAATGCTGTGGGTTGAGTACAAAGAGTGTGGGGCTGACGAGGTTTGAATTGAAAGCTCTGCCACTTATACCAGCTCTCTGCATCTCATTTTCCTCCTGGATTAAAAGGATGAAATAATACAACTTAAAGCAAGCGAAATGAACAATCACAGATACTAGGCATTACGCTGGCCTGTAACCCTGGAGAACCTCTGCTGTGCCAAGCATTGATCCTTTAGTTTCAGGATCGTGGGAATCTGGAGGCGTTTCCCAGTGACATTCCACGGCAGCAGAAAAACACGGGTAATACTTAAGAAACAGTGGTTCATATGTGAAGCGTAGAAGTACTTTGCTATCTTAACGTCTAGTAACATCAGTATTTTAATATCTAGTAATGCCAACACTAAATAATATAGGATACCATCAGCATGCTGGCTGCGTATTGGCTGTGATCACACTCTAGTTAATGTGTGAAATTCTTTCTGAGTGAATATGAAACAGAAGAAGGGAGATGAGAGCAAGGCTTTTGTGGAGAAGAGTGAGTGGATTGCAGTTAATAAGCTGAATATTTACAGGAAGAAAAGGAACAAGAGAGATCTTTGAGCCAGAAGAGGGGTTCAAGAAGGAGATGCTGGATGGAAGTTTCCAGTGAATAAAGATGGTGGCCTTTTTCAAGTGTTTGGAACTTGTGGTAGCTGTATAAAAAGTTTTGCCAGCGGATAATCCAGTCTCCACATTACAGGTAACTTCGTGTATCATTTGTGTCCAGGGACCTGGAAAGGCAAACATTCAGAGTATACTTGAATCAACAATTTCCATTGGTATAATCAAGCCCTCTTCTTGTCATATTTGTAGAAATGCTTTATTTCTGCATCCAGACCCCTCACCAAGGGAAGAGTAATGCTTAGCCTCTGTTTTTCATCTACCTGAAAGAGTTACCATGTTACCATGGTAACAAAACAAAACAAAAAGCCCTATGAGG
This sequence comes from Panthera uncia, assembly GCF_023721935.1. Classification (NCBI taxonomy): domain Eukaryota; kingdom Metazoa; phylum Chordata; class Mammalia; order Carnivora; family Felidae; genus Panthera; species Panthera uncia. Next base: position 130,179,721 of record NW_026057577.1, on the reverse strand, counting down.
TAATCATGTATGAATAAATTCATGGAGTTGAGACAATGTAGATGAGAAAGTCGAGCTAACAAGTAGAGGACTTGGAATTTAAGCCTATGCTTGATATCAATAGCCATTCTTTTAACTACTCTTCTGTAACGACTTTGAGGAATCAATGTACCAGTATATATAAATCTATGGATAAAGATTATCTAAATTTCTCAAAGACTTTGTATAACACTTGCAAATTTATAATAATAATAATAATAATAACTATATTAATTTCATAGTAAAATTAATAACATTTATAGAATATCCATAAGGTAAACATATTACTAGGGGTTTTACGTTATCTTTTTTAAATCCTAAGAAATACCCGGTATGTAATTTTGTGTCTCATTTCACAGATGAGTTGAATGGGAATCAAAGGCGAAAACCAGGTTGACTGAGAGTAAGTGGGCAATGCCAAGATTTGAATATGTCGTGCTCCAAGTGGCATTAATTTTCCACTATGTTAACCAAAGTACCAAGATAGGATAAAAGCTCAACAGAACCTCTTTAATAATTAAATTTTCCAAATGCAGTAAGGCAGGTATTAATCAAGTGGTATATTTTAATGATCTCAGTGTATTCATTCATATTAAAAATACTTGAAAAAATATATGAAACAATATTAGACACTGAGATCCCATTCATATACTCAATTCTGCTGCTTAGTGAGAAGCAATTCAATGGTGCGTTTTAAAAGCACTCATCACATGATATTTGCTTTGCAAAGGTATATTTTATTCTTACCAAGACAGGAATTTTTGAGCCATTGTGTAGATTTTTGTGTCATTTACTCTGTAAGAATGCAGTTAGGGTTATAGTTAAATCAGTGTTTTTCATCCCTGTATGTTTTAGTATTGTAAACAGCAAAGAAGTTTGAAAGAACAATAAATCGACATCAAGTCAAAGAGTCTGAACACCAGGTGCTTAGCGATATCTATTTTAAAAGTCTAAATCTACTTCTTTGCCAGCTAATAGCTTCCCCTGAGCAGACATGAGGAACAAAGTCTATTGGGTGTTTGCATGCATTTAAGAATTGTTTCATTCATTATACTCTGCAGGTGCTTTCTCTCAAGATACAGTCTTGTTAACAAAAAACAGGGTTTGACAAGGTGTTTTAAACATGAGAGCAAGGGTATATCAGTCCTGGAAGGAGCAGAGTAAGTTAACTGTAATGCACCCAACTCTGTAGTTAACCTGATTTTCAAAATGTCAATGTTAATGATATGACACCAGCCTACAGTAGCTTTTGGGGAAAGAAAAAATAATTTTCTGGTTGCAAAATACACTGAAATTATAAGATTTAGATGCACAGGGGGTCGCTGTGGGATTTAGTGTGGTACAGGTAGATGAGGCTTTGGGTTTTGAAAGGTATATGCAAGTTTTGCATTTGACCCTATTTTTTCCACTTCGACTTCCTTCACTCGGTGATTTTCCATCTTTCTAACAGGCATTTCTGTCATCTCCTAAAACAGAAAGAGCATTGAAATTGTGGAAGATGAGCGATCACCTTAAATGATTGACTCTCCCCATCAACTGTAATCGTTACTATTCTCTATTATCAGAGTCTTTGAATCCCTTTAATTCATTATCTGTATTTTACAAGAGAGCCTGAAAATTATCTGTGCTATTAGGAAAAGAGCCAAAATGTAAAAGCAAAGTGTGAACCTAACTACAGCAAATCATATTACATAGACAGTTCAGAGCAAAAATAACGTTAGATAATTTAGCTAATTGAAAATGAGTCTTTGTAGCCTAAATTTTGAGAGGAATAAACTCCATTTATGATCATCTCTGTAATTCCATTTCTATTTCTGTCTCCATTTTTCTTTATTTATTTAGTAAACTTTTTTTTTATTTAGTAAACATTTATGTTGTCCTGCTTTATTCCAGATGCTTTGCTAAATTTGGGGAATATAACAATTCAAACATACATGGTCAAGGAGCTACCTAAACTACAATGCAAGATGATAAAAACAATGTACAGTATTCTATGCAAACACAAATGTGGCAAGATATTTTGGTTTGTAATAAGAAATATATATTTGGCTTTCATCTCGTTTCTGGCACCCGTGGAATTTTCTAAGTGATAAAGTCCCATAAAGGGGTCTTTCGTTATGTTAGTGAGGTGACATTTTGGACTGCATGTAAGGATGGGGATTGGTTGCCAGGGGAAGCATGTGATTAGAGGGTTGGAACTTTTGGTCCCCCTCCCTGACTTCCAGTGAGGGAAGAGGGACTGGAGGCTCAACCAATCTCCACTGACTGATGATTTAATCAACTGTGACTTTGTAATGAGGCTTCCATAAAAACCCAAATGAATAAGGTTTAAGAGCTGTGTTACTGAACACATGGAGGTGGTCAGGGAATGGCCTGGAGAGTAAATGGAAGCTTCCTGCCCTTTTCCTATACCTTACCCTGTACAACTCTTCCCTCTTGCTATTCCTAAGTTATGTCCTTTTATAATAAACCGGTGATCTAGTAAGTAATATGTTTCTCCAAGTTCTGTGACCCTTGCTAGCAAATTAATCAAACCAAAGAAAGGAGCTGTGGAAATCTCTGGTCTATAGCCAGTTGGTCAGAAGTTCAGGTAACAACCCGGGCTTGTAATGGCATCTGAAGTGGGACAGGGCAGTTTTGTGGAACTAAAACCCTCAACCTGTGGAATCTGATGTTAGGTCGGGGTAGAGTGTGCCAGAATTGAGTTGAGTTCTTGGACACCGGGAGTGTGTCCAAGAACTGCTTAGTGCTGTGTGGGCAACCCCCCCTATTCATGTTAAAATTGGGTTCAGACACCCTTTCATGTGGGTATAACTAACTGCCTGGACGGAATGACTAGGAAATCCGAAGTTTGCTAAGAGAGGGAGTCCTATGACAGAGAGATGAATAGTAGATGTAAAAACAAGGAGACCTAAAAGCCTACAGGAAATATAAGAGATATAAAGGAGGAGGAGGGAGCTGGGCAAAAGAAAATGTGGTTAGGAGGCCGCTCATGAGATTCTGACTAGAATTTCTGGGACCAAAATATTTGGGAACGTGTGTGTGGAATTGAGCTGCATAGATCTGGCAATTTAAAGCCTTGAGACCCCAAATATGGCCCGTGGTCCAGAAGCATTGTCATCACTTGGAAGTTTGTTAAAATTACAGGAGACTAGGATGCACTTAAAATTTCAAAATTAAAATTACATCTTATAAAGATCCTGATATAATGCAAATCATTTGTACATTAAAGTTTGAGATAAATTGCAAATGACATATTTGACCGTGTCTATCTGAAGAGCTTGAAAACAATTGGCCAAAACCAGAAATCATCACTGAAGTCCTTTAAGGATAGAAAAAGCTCAAAGGAATTCACTCTGGGAAATATAAAAAAGAATTTAAAGCCAATTGCAAAAATTTGCAAAAGATGACCTTGTAGATGAGAAAACCATTTTATAGACACATTGTATGTTTTTTTTTTCTTTTTGTTTTGTTGTGTTTTTAAACAAATCAACCCTTTCATTTTGATGTAGCAACCTGTTTCAGAATATCTAAGAAAGATAACTCTTGGGAATTTCTAATCTGAAACTGAAACTCAAATGGTCACAGCATTTCATATCTTGAAATTTTAAATTGTCATTGTCTATTTCAAAATCAGGTTTGTCTCTTAACGAAATGGAGAGATACCCAATGCTCATTGCATGCTGTTTCACATCTTACACTATTATAGGTTTTCATTTTTAAACTTTTTCTTAAATTTATTTATTTATTTTTAAAGAGACAGCAAGGGGGTGGGGGCAGAGAGAGAGGGAGGCAATCCTAAGCAGGCTCATGATCCGAGCCGAAATCAAGAGTCAGACGCTTGACCAGTTGAGACACCCAGGCGCCCCAACATGATATTTTAGCATAGTTTATAAGTGTAATGCTTATTTAGACATCCCGTATTTATTATTTTAAATTCAAGCTTAGCACAAAATCTATTTTACTAATGCTAAACTACCTTCAAGTTTCCTTTGTGTTTGGCTCAAAAGAGAAAGAAAATGATATTGAACGCTGCACAAACCTATCAAACCCAATCATGTAGGAGAACTTGAATTTTCCTAATGGAATACATTGAATATCTCCATTGTTGCCCCGAGGCTCTTTACTCCCATCCCTGTTCCTTAATCACAAAATGCCAAGGACTGTTCATTGTACTTTGCCTCCCATGTTCAAATTAAAGCAGGTTTGGTCCATTGTTGGTCTCAAAGTCAAAAGCCCAAGCCTAATTCTGGTGTTACAGCTGAATTGTGTCCCCTCGAAATTCAGATATTTAAGCCCTAAGGCCTCAAATTGTGAATGTATTAGGGCTTTTAAAGAGGTGATTAGGGTAAAATGAGGTAATATGAGTGGGTCCTAATCCAATGTCACCGGTGCCTTTATAAGAAAAGGAGGAGGTTAGGATACAGAAAACATGCAGACCAAGGGCAGATCATGTGAGGACATAGACGTAGGATTATTATTTTATTTTATTTTATTTTATTTTATTTTATTTTATTTTTTTATGGAGAAATAGCTCTAGAGTCAAGGCACAGGGAAAAGTTGGAAAGAGTATTTCATTATATGGTTTACTGTTATTGCTGGTAGTAAGTGTTTTGTGTTTTTGTTGTTGTTGTTGTTGCTGTTAATCCAAGGAAATAGACAGGCTGCCTTCATTTTGCCCTCGTTTAATTTAGCACCTACTGTGGGCATGTAGGTCTAGTGCCTGCACTGCTCTCAAGAATGAGAAGAAGCGGGAGAGAGGGAAGATGGCGGCGTAGGAGGACGCGGGGCTCACAACGCGTCCTGCCGATCACTTAGATTCCACCTACACCTGCCTAAAGAACCCAGAAAACCGCCAGAGGATTAGCAGAAGGGAGTCTCCGGAGCCAAGCGCAGACGAGAGGCCCACGGAAGAGGGTAGGAAGGGCGGCGAGGCGGTGCGCGCTCCACGGACCGGCGGGAGGGAGCCGGGGCGGAGGGGCGGCTCGCCGGCCAAGCGGAGCCCCCGAGTCTGGCTGGCAAAAGCGGAGGGGCCGGACGGACTGTGTTCCGACAGCAAGCGCGACTTAGCGTCTGGGAGGTCAGAAGTTAACAGCTCTGCTCGGAAAGCGGGAAGGCCGGAGGACAAAGGGAGGGAGAGCTGCTGAGCCCCCGGACGGCAGAGCTCAGCTTGGCGGGGAACAAAGGCGCCAGCGCCATCTCCCCCGCCCATCCCCCAGCCAAAATCCCAAAGGGAACCAGTTCCTGCCAGGAACTTGCTCGCTCCGCGCACACACCCAACTCTGTGCTTCTGCGGAGCCAAACCTCCGGCAGCGGATCTGACTCCCTCCCGCTGCCACAGGGCTCCTCCTGGAGTGGATCACCTAAGGAGAAGCGAGCTAAGCCTGCCCCTCCAGCCCCCGTGCACCTTGCCTACCCACCCCAGCTAATACGCCAGATCCCCAGCAACACAAGCCTGGCAGGGTGCAAGTAGCCCAGACGGGACACGCCACCCCACAGTGAATCCCGCCCCTAGGAGAGGGGAAGAGAAGGCACACACCAGTCTGACTGTGGCCCCAGCAGTGGGCTGGGGGCAGACATTGGGTCGGACTGCGGCCCCGCCCACTAACTCCAGTTATACACCACAGCACAGGGGAAGTGCCCTGCAGGTCCTCACCACTCCAGGGACTATCCAAAATGACCAAAGGGAAGAATTCCCCTTAGAAGAATCTCCAGGAAATAACAACAGCTAATGAACTGATCAAAAAGGATTTAAATAATATAACAGAAAGTGAATTTAGAATAATAGTCATAAAATTAATCGCTGGGCTTGAAAACAGTATACAGGACAGCAGAGAATCTCTTGCCACAGAGATCAAGGGACTAAGGAACAGTCACGAGGAGCTGGAAAACGCTTTAAACGAAATGCAAAACAAAATGGAAACGATGACAGCTCGGATTGAAGAGGCAGAGGAGAGAATAGGTGAACTAGAAGATAAAGTTATGGAAAAAGAGGAAGCTGAGAGAAAGAGAGATAAAAAAATCCAGGAATATGAGGGGAAAATTAGAGAACTAAGTGATACACTAAAAAGAAATAATATACGCATAATTGGTATCCCAGAGGAGGAAGAGAGAGGGAAAGGTGCTGAAGGGGTACTTGAAGAAATTATAGCTGAGAACTTCCCTGAACTGGGGAAGGAAAAGGCATTGACATCCAAGAGGCACAGAGAACTCCCTTCAGACGTAACTTGAATCGATCTTCTGCACGACATGTCATAGTGAAACTGGCAAAATACAAGGATAAAGAGAAAATTGTGAAAGCAGCAAGGGATAAACGTGCCCTCACTTATAAAGGGAGACCTATAAGACTCGTGACTGATCTCTCTTTTGAAACTTGGCAGGCCAGAAAGGCTTGGCACGATATCTTCAGTGTGCTAAACAGAAAAAATATGCAGCCGAGAATCCTTTATCCAGCAAGTCTGTCATTTAGAAGAGAAGGAGAGATAAAGGTCTTCCCAAACAAACAAAAACTGAAGGAATTTGTCACCACTAAACCAGCCCTACAAGAGATCCTAAGGGGGATCCTGTGAGACAAAGTACCAGAGACATCACTACAAGCATAAAACATACAGACATCACAATGACTCTAAACCCGTATCTTTCTATAATAACACTGAATGTAAATGGATTAAATGCGCCAACCAAAAGACATAGGGTATCAGAATGGATAAAAAAACAAGACCCATCTATTTGCTGTCTACAAGAGACTCATTTTAGATCTGAGGACACCTTTAGATTGAGAGTGAGGGGATGGAGACCTATTTATCATGCTACTGGAAGCCAAAAGAAAGCTGGAGTAGCCATACTTATATCAGACAAACTAGACTTTAAATTAAAGGCTGTAACAAGAGATGAAGAAGGACATTGTATAATAATTACAGGGTCTATCCATCAGGAAGAGCTAACAATTATAAATGTCTATGTGCCAAATACCGGAGCCCCCAGATATATAAAACAATTACTCATAAACATAAGCAACCTTATTGATAAGAATGTGGTCATTGCAGGGGACTTTAACACCCCACTTACAGAAATGGATAGATCATCTAGACACACAGTCAATAAAGAAACAAGGGCCCTGAATGATACATTGGATCAGATGGACTTGACAGATATATTTAGAACTCTGCATCCCAAAGCAACAGAATATACTTTCTTCTCGAGTGCACATGGAACATTCTCCAAGATAGATCATATACTGGGTCACAAAACAGCCCTTCATAAGTTTACAAGAATTGAAATTATACCATGCATACTTTCAGACCACAATGCTATGAAGCTTGAAATCAACCACAGGAAAAAGTCTGGAAAACCTCCAAAAGCGTGGAGGTTAAAGAACACCCTACTAACGAATGAGTGGGTCAACCAGGCAATTAGAGAAGAAATTAAAAAATATATGGAAACAAACGAAAATGAAAGTACAACAATCCAAATGCTTTGGGACGCAGCAAAGGCAGTCCTGAGAGGAAAATACATTGCAATCCAGGCCTATCTCAAGAAACAAGAAAAATCCCAAATACAAAATCTAACAGCACACCTAAAGGAAAGAGAAGCAGAACAGCAAAGACACCCTAAACCCAGCAGAAGAAGAGAAATAATAAAGATCGAGCAGAAATAAACAATATAGAATCTAAAAAAACGGTAGAGCAGATCAAAGAAACCAAGAGTTGGTTTTTTGAAAAAATAAACAAAATTGGCAAACCTCTAGCCAGGCTTCTCAAAAAGAAAAGGGAGATGACCCAAATAGATAAAATCATGAATGAAAATGGAATTATTACAACCAATCCCTCAGAGATACAAACAATTATCAAGGAATACTATGAAAAATTATATGCCAACAAATTGGACAACCTGGAAGAAATGGACAAATTCCTAAACACCCACACTCTTCCAAAACTCAATCAGGAGGAAATAGAAAGCTTGAACAGACCCATAACCAGCGAAGAAATTGAATCGGTTATCAAAAATCTCCCAACAAATAAGAGTCCAGGACCAGATGGCTTCCCAGGGGAGTTCTACCAGACGTTTAAAGCAGAGATAATACCTATCCTTCTCAAGCTATTCCAAGAAATAGAAAGGGAAGGAAAACTTCCAGACTCATTCTATGAAGCCAGTATTACTTTGATTCCTAAACCAGACAGAGACCCAGTAAAAAAAGAGAACTACAGGCTAATATCCCTGATGAATATGGATGCAAAAATTCTCAATAAGATACTAGCAAATCGAATTCAACAGCATATAAAAAGAATTCTTCACCATGATCAAGTGGGATTCATTCCTGGGATGCAGGGCTGGTTCAACATTCGCAAATCGATCAACGTGATACATCACATTAACAAAAAAAAAAGAGAAGAACCATATGATCCTGTCGATCGATGCAGAAAAGGCCTTTGACAAAATCCAGCACCCTTTCTTAATAAAAACCCTTGAGAAAGTCGGGATAGAAGGAACATACTTTGGGGCGCCTGGGTGGCACAGTCGGTTAACGTCCGACTTCAGCCAGGTCACGATCTCACGGTCCGTGAGTTCGAGCCCCGCATCGGGCTCTGGGCTGATGGCTCGGAGCCTGGAGCCTGTTTCCGATTCTGTGTCTCCCTCTCTCTCTGTCCCTCCCCCGTTCATGCTCTGTCTCTCTCTGTCCCAAAAATAAAATAAACGTTGAAAAAAAAATTAAAAAAAAAAAAAAGATCATAAAAGCCATTTATGAAAAGCCCACAGCTAACATCATCCTCAACGGGGAAAAACTGAGAGCTTTTTCCCTGAGATCAGGAACACGACAGGGATGCCCACTCTCACCGCTGTTGTTTAACATAGTGTTGGAAGTTCTAGCATCAGCAATCAGACAACAAAAGGAAATCAAAGGCATCAAAATTGGCAAAGATGAAGTCAAGCTTTCGCTTTTTGCAGATGACGTGATATTATACATGGAAAATCCGATAGACTCCACCAAAAGTCTGCTAGAACTGATACATGAATTCAGCAAAGTTGCAGGATACAAAATCAATGTACAGAAATCAGTCGCATTCTTATACACTAACAATGAAGCAACAGAAAGACAAATAAAGAAACTGATCCCATTCACAATTGCACCAAGAAGCATAAAATACCTAGGGATAAATCTAACCAAAGATGTACAAGATCTGTATGCTGAAAACTATAGAAAGCTTATGCAGGTAATTGAAGAAGATATAAAGAAATGGAAAGACATTCCCTGCTCATGGATTGGAAGAATAAATATTGTCAAAATGTCAACACTACCCAAAGCTATCTACACGTTCAATGCAATCCCAATCAAAATTGCACCAGCATTCTTCTCGAAACTAGAACAAGCAATCCTAAAATTCATATGGAACCACAAAAGGCCCCGAATAGCCAAAGTAATTTTGAAGAAGAAGACCAAAGCAGGAGGCATCACAATCCCAGACTTTAGCCTCTACTACAAAGCTGTCATCATCAAGACAGCATGGTATTGGCACAAAAACAGACACATAGACCAATGGAATAGAATAGAAACCCCAGAACTAGACCCACAAACGTATGGCCAACTCATCTTTGACAAAGCAGGAAAGAACATCCAATGGAAAAAAGACAGTCTCTTTAACAAATGGTGCTGGGAGAACTGGACAGCAACATGCAGAAGGTTGAAACTAGACCACTTTCTCACACCATTCACAAAAATAAACTCAAAATGGATAAAGGACCTGAATGTGAGACAGGAAACCATCAAAACCCTAGAGGAGAAAGCAGGAAAAGACCTCTCTGACCTCAGCTGTAGCAATCTCTTATTCGGCACATCCCCAAAGGCAAGGGAATTAAAAGCAAAAGTGAATTACTGGGACCTTATGAAGATAAAAAGCTTCTGCACAGCAAAGGAAACAACCAACAAAACTAAAAGGCAACCAACGGAATGGGAAAAGATATTTGCAAATGACATATCGGACAAAGGGCTAGTATCCAAAATCTATAAAGAGCTCACCAAACTCCACACCCGAAAAACAAATAACCCAGTGAAGAAATGGGCAGAAAACATGAATAGACACTTCTCTAAAGAAGACATCCGGATGGCCAACAGGCACATGAAAAGATGTTCAACGTCGCTCCTTATCAGGGAAATACAAATCCAAACCACACTCAGATACCACCTCACGCCAGTCAGAGTGGCCAAAATGAAGAAATCAGGAGACTATAGATGCTGGAGAGGATGTGGAGAAACAGGAACCCTCTTGCACTGTTGGTGGGAATGCAAATTGGTGCAGCCGCTCTGGAAAGCAGTGTGGAGGTTCCTCAGAAAATTAAAAATAGACCTACCCTATGACCCAGCAATAGCACTGCTAGGAATTTATCCAAGGGGTACAGGAGTACTGATGCATAGGGGCACTTGTACCCCAATGTTTATAGCAGCACTCTCAACAATAGCCAAATTATGGAAAGAGCCTAAATGTCCATCAACTGATGATTGGATAAAGAAATTGTGGTTTATAAACACAATGGAATACTACGTGGCAATGAGAAAAAATGAAATATGGCCTTTTGTAGCAACGTGGATGGAACTGGAGAGTGTGATGCTAAGTGAAATAAGCCATACAGAGAAAGACAGATACCATATGGTTTCACTCTTATGTGGATCCTGAGAAATGTAACAGAAACCCATGGGGGAGGGGAAGGAAAAAAAAAAAAAAAGAGGTTAGAGTGGGAGAGAGCCAAAGCATAAGAGACTGTTAAAAACTGAGAACAAACTAAGGGTTGATGGGGGGGTGGGGGGGGGGGGGAGGGTGGGTGATGGGTATTGAGGAGGGCACATTTTGGGATGAGCACTGGGTGTTGTATGGAAACCAATTTGACAGTAAATTTCATATATTAAAAAATAAAAAATAAAAAATAAAAATAAAGACCACATTTACACAAAAAAAAATTTTTCTCATAAAAATATAGGTTGAAAGTAAATAAAATAAACTTTTTATCTCAAAAAACTAAATAAAAAATAGCAAAAAAAAAAAAAAAAAAAAGAATGAGAAGAAGCCCTACAAGTGTTTGTGGCTGGTGATTAATTATCAGTGTTCTCAGTGTGTATAGTTATTTCCAACAACAACAAAAAAGATAATTTTAGAGACAATCACTGAATATGAAAATTAATCTATTAGCAAACTCATCCAGGAAACCAAGGGCAACTATCAGACTAAACTCTTAACACATGATACTTAGATTTCCAAAAGAAAAGTTAAACATTTGCTTTGTTTGCAGAAAATATACAGAGAAAAATATACATTGAACATTTTACTTTAAATGAATAATAAATGATTTGACAAAAGCATTTGCCAGCTCCTACATTACATTTCTACTTTGTGATTACAAATATCGGTAAAGAAATTTAACATTTTGGTCAACATCTGATAATTCCTACTTTAACATTCTTCTTCGTGATCCAAAAAAGAAAAAAAAAAAATCAAAATCTTAATAGTTCATTGGCCAAAGGCTTTCAAACAGACATCTCTTAGACTTTAGCAAATTCAAAATATCTATAAAGTGTTCTGAAACATGCTTTTATCTATCTATATAAAATATAATTTCCCCCAAATAAGTTAATGATATTACAACATTTTATAATACATTATATTCATGATAGTGTTGAATAACGAATACATTGGAAATAGTAGTTTAGGAATTTAAATTGGCACAGACCTCTTTGGGAATCATTTGGTAATATCTCATTTTAATGCGTATATATTCTTGGCCTTAGTGTTTTTACTTTTAGAAATTCATCCTAAAAGTGCATATGTACACATATGTAAAAATATACTTTAGTAATGACTATCGCTTCATTGCTGTTAATAGCAAAATTTAAAACACTGAAATGCCCACCTACTGAAAACCTGTTGAAACAAATAACATGGGTCCTTACATCAGGATCTTTTATGCCATTAAAATAGATGCAGTAGATACAGTGGGTACTAATAGAGGAAGATATGCATTATATAATGTAAAGAAGCAAAGAATGTTTGCAAGCAATATTAAGCCACTCATTTCACCTTCTGGAAAAATGAAAATAAAGACCTCGCTGCCTTGCATTTTCATCAGTGGCTACCTATTCTATCGTGCCCCTCCCAACCAGACTCCTTGGAAGAATTGCCTCTATTCATTCTCTACATCCTCTTTGCCTGTTCCCTCTTAAAACGTTTACTCAGCCCTTTGACCCCATTACCCCTAAGAAATCTCCCCCTGGCAAAATCACCAGTAACCTCAAGTTAGCTAAATCCGATGATCACTTGTCAGTTTTTATCTTATTTGACCTGTCTGACTGATCAGTGATAGTTAACTGACGTGAATATTTTATTTTTCTAGAAATCTGTGTCTCATATTTCACCTACCACGTTCTTCTTTTCTTGCTAGCAGGTACGCAGTGCTTTTTAAACCTTCTTAATGGATTTATCCTTACCCGTTAATATTGGAGTGACCAGGGATCATTCCTTCCACCTCCTTATCACTTATTTTCTTTGTCCTTCCATCTGGTTATATGGTTTTAAATTGTATGTATGTTCTGAGACTTCTCTGAATCTCACACTCTATAAAATGAGCAAACAAACAACAAACAAACAAACAAAAAACAGAAACAAAAACCAAAACCTTCTAATTCAGCATCACCACTTTCATATCTATTAGGTCACTTAAATGTAATTATCTAAAACAGAACTCCTGTTTTCTTCCAAATCTATTCTTTACACAATCTTATCAGTTAGTGGCAACTACATTGTTTCTATTTGGAGTCATTCTTAACCTGTTTTCTTCTTATACCACATTCACTCCATCCAGAAATCTTATTGGGTCTACCTTTAGAAAATATACAGGATCGGATTTCAGACCATCTCCACTATTTTCACTCTGTTCCAGGCCACCATTACTGTTCTTCAAAGAGACAGGAAAAGAACGAGTAACAGTTCTAATATAAACTCTCTAAGAAATGGGAAGGGGAAAGCTTTTTCCTTTATTTTCAATAGGGAAATTTAAGTCTCTTATTTTTATTGATTGATTTAACCTTAGCATTTTTTTTTTAATTCAAGTCAGTTATCATACAGTGTAGGATTGGTTTCAAGAATAAATTCAGTGATTCATCATTTATATATCACAGCCACTGCTCATCCCAACAAGTGCCTTCCTGAATGCCCAGCACCCATTTAACCCAGCCCCCCACCAACCCCCCTCCAGCAACCCTCAATTGGTTGTCTGCATTCAAGAGTCTTTTATGGGTTCCTTCCCTCTCTGTTTTTATCTTATTTTTCCTTCCCTTTGCCTGTGTTCATCTGTTTTGTTTCTTAAATTGAACATATGAGTGAAATCATATGATATTTGTCTTTCTCTTAATGATTTATTTTGCTTAGCATAATACACTCTAGTTCCATTCACCTTGTTGCAAATGGCAGGATTTCATTCTTTTTGATCGCCAAGTGATATTCCATAGTCTGTGTGTGTGTGTGTGTGTGTGTGTGTGTGTGTGTATACCACATCTTCTTCATTCATCAGTCAGTGAACATTTGGGCTCTAAGTGTCTTATTTTTATATTGTAAGGGCAAAAGTAAATTAAAATTAAGAGACTTATTTTTAATTTACTTTTGCCCTTACAATATATGTGTATCTATTTATACATTTTAAAAATATTCTGGATGCATCCACTAAAACTCTAAAGAGCTTTCTTTGTATGTATGCATGTACATATTTTATTCTTGGGAGCATGGCTTGGTGTTTTGGGGCAAAAGGGAAATTTTTCATTTTCTTGAATTGTAGAATTACATCTGAACTTTTTTCCTTACTATAAGTATGAATTTTTATTCATAATTATAATAACTTAAAAATTTTTATTACAAATAAAATCAAATTCTGGCATCTGACTTCATGCTAACTACTTTACTTTAAAAGTATTTACATATTTTTATGTACAAAGTACATAGTACAAAGTATTTTAAAAGTACAAAGTACTTTTTTTTATGTACAAAGTACATAGTGCAAAGTACAAAGTACTTTAAGAGTACTTTCCATATTTTAAAGTAGTCCTAGACCCAGCTTTCATTTCTTTCTGCATTCATCTGCTTGCTTGAATATTTCTACTCATTATCAAGCATAATAAAATGGTTATGTTTATTTCTTAGGAATTAATTACATCTGTTAAGCCAGATTGGGGTCAGTTTAGTTAAAGAATTAGTTCTAGGTCACAGGCCACAATATTGGTGCTGTCTTCATTGTGTTGGAATCAACACATATGAGCACGTCCTACCAGGGCCTTAGTCCAGGGCCGAACCAAGCTCTATGTAGGGATGGAGACTGGCTCTTGACTTTGTAGTGAGATGATAAGTAAAGTAATACATCTTTTCAACTTTTCTAAAGGTCAGTCACAAAAGGTGGCAAATAAAATAGGCAAGTTGAGGATGTATTTTGCTGTAAGTGGAGATAAATTCACCCCTTATTACATATAACAATTTTGTTTATTGGTTCATTGTTATTATCATAATCATCATCATTACATTTATACTGATCTATTAGCAAATAATGTAAAGGATTATTTTCTCTCTTCAGAGAAGCATATGGCCTAAAAACAAGTTATACAATATTGAAGAAAGACTTTTTTCAGTCCTACTTTAAGCATAGATGACATTTTGAACCGTAAGAATATCCAAAAAATGTTGCAAAAGACAGAGCAATGTTGTAAATTAGAACAAAGAGAAGTCTGTGATGCTATAGAGAGTGAGACCTAGTTGTGCCAGGGAACCATCATCCATTTCTTCTCATCTTGTTATAAGAATAATAGAAATCATAAGCTATAGAACTTACATACACAGAAAATAATTGTATTTTCAATTTTTAATTGTGAGCAACATTAAGCATAAAAAATAGAAACACTGTTTTTAATATCTAAACTCTAAAGCAAAAATTAACCAGACTGATGGGAATCAGAATGAATACAGACAAATATTTAAGATGACTTTGAACGGGAAAAATGATTTAAAAAATCAAGTTAGAATATTTTTTTGCACATGCACCCTTTAAGGATTCTAACAATGGAATGCTAATAATGAGATAAGGGAAGGAACATGTTAGTATAGCCTAGATAATGAATTAGATGCCTTGCATAGAGTGGACTAAATGTTCACACAACACTGTTTTGCCTCCAGTGTTTTAATATATGCTATTAGAATGTTAACATTTCAGACACAGACGTTTGGTCAGAAAACATACTTACATTCATGAGTAAAAAAAATGAAACAAAGGCAAAAACATTATCAATGCTATTGATTAATTCCTATTGAAAAATTAGTTTCCATTATGAAATTTTATAACCACTCTATATTAGCATTAATTTTCTATATGGACGATAAACATTCTTATCACATGTCTTCACCTAATGTAACTTAAATTAGTATTATTTTAATTAATTTCCACATAAATATTATAGTCATTTTTCCAAAAATATTACAAGAAACACTAAAATAACATTTTTCTGAGTTGTGTCTCAAGTTCAATTTTCCTGGGTCAATTTAGCTGATCTACATTTTAAAATGAATATTTAATTATTTCCTTTATTTTAATAAAGAACATATTTTATTGAATGCTATTGTAGTCACTAAAATTTGTGGAATTTATACTAGCAATATAGATTATTAATGTGCTATTGAAAAAATTGTGAGAAATATTTTTGAAACAGAACCAGATTATTATCAATTTGTATTATTCAAGAAGTATAATCCCCATTACAGTATTTTTTTTCCAGTGAGAAAAACTGAAATAGCAGGGCCAAATATTTTGGGGGCAAATTTTTCAGGCTCTAAATGAAGGATTCAAAATAGAGTGACAAAATCCTTGTTTTAAAAACAGAATCCCATTTCAATGCAATAAGCACATT
Source organism: Panthera uncia (assembly GCF_023721935.1). Lineage (NCBI taxonomy): Eukaryota > Metazoa > Chordata > Mammalia > Carnivora > Felidae > Panthera > Panthera uncia. Next base: position 130,163,778 of record NW_026057577.1, on the reverse strand, counting down.
GCAGAAGTATAAGTAATGGGATTAAATCACAGTGTGAAGATTTCTTCTACTGTTGCTCTAACTTTATTCAGCGGGTTGATTTTAACCTGTCACAGAAAATTTTTCTGATTACTCAGTTTCCTAGATATATTAAATTTGCCAAACTATCTTATTTCAGTAAAATCAAACGTCCAGTTCTTGAAACAATCTGAATTTTTAGTTTGCTTGTCTTCTTCATGAGCAAGGGCTCACAGGGAGTGGTAGTCCTAAAACATGGGAAAGGGGTACAAGAACCTTTTCTCCCATTTTCAACTTCGTATTTTTTTTCCTAGACTAGTCAGCACCTATTTCTAACCCCTAAGAGAGGTGGGAGAAGGGAGAGAGAAAGAAGGAGGAATAGTAGTAAAGTCTTTAAACTTACTAAAGCAGTTTCAAACTGGCTTCCTGGGGCTCCTGGGTGGCTCAGTCAGTTAAGCGCCCAACTTTGGTTAAGGTCATGATCTTGTGGTTTGTGAGTTCGAGCCCTGCATCCGGCTCTGTGCTGACAGGTCGGAGCCAGGATCTTGCTTTGGATTCTGTGTCTCCTTCTCTCTCCGCCCCTCCCCTGCTTGTGCTCTGTCTCCCTCTCTCTTCAAAAATGAAGAAACATTAAAAAAATTAAAAAATTTAAAAAAATCCCACTTCTGTGTATGCATACAAAGGACATCGAAAACACATCGACACTCTCATGTTTCTTGTGGCCCTCCCTATTCACAATAGCCAAGATATGGAAACAATCCAAGTGTCTGCCCAGGGATGAATTGATAAAGAAGTGTGGTGTGTGTGTATATGTGTATATATATATACATACACATATGGCATTAGGCTAAGTGAAATAAATCAGAAGGAAAAGGATGGATACTGTATAATATCACTTACATATTGACTCTAAAAAAGCCAAACTTGTAAAAACAGAAAGTAGAGTAGTGGTTACCAACAGGTGGGGTGGGGGTAATGGGAAAATGCAGTTTAAGGATACTGACTTGTCACCAGTAGATAAAAAAATTCTGGAGACCTAATGCAAAACATAGTGATTAAAATCAACAATACTGTGTTATAAACTTCAAAGCTGCTAAGAGATTAGATCTTAATTATTCTTTCCATAACAAAGAAATGATAATTATGTGATATGATACAGGTGTTAGTTACCAGTAAGTTTGTAAACATGTTGCAATATATAAATGTATGAAATCAACATGATTCGTACCTTAAATTTATTCAATGTTACAGATCAATTATATCTCAGTAAAAATTAAAACATAGGGATGCCTGGGTGGTTCAGTCACTTAAGCTTCCGACTTCAGTTCAGGTCATGATCTCACAGCTCATGGGTTCGAGCCCTACATTGGACTCCGTGCTGAATAGAACCTAGAGCCTGTTTCAAATTCTGTGTCTCTTTCTCTCTCTGCCCCTCCCCGACTGAGTCTCTCTCTCTCTCTCTCTCTCTCTCTCTCTCTCAAAAAGAAAAAAAATTAAAACATGAATAAAAATTTTGCTATACATATTTCTAAAAATCTTTGTGGTTGGACTTCGGTTTCCTTCTCTTATATTTGTGTAAAAAGTAATTCAGAGAAATTAACTAATTCCGTTAAACTCTATACTTAACAGGAGTGATAGCAGCTATTTGAAGCCAGATTTTTCTCCCTATTTTTATTGTGTCTATACCACGTGTGTAGCAAAACAAAGCACTATGGTGCAGTGAAGTTAATCTTATCTTGATATAGTATGTATACGTATATGTATATGTATATGTTCAAACAAACACATTTATGCTGCATTATTCTATATATTTTATTTCCAACTACTCCCTTTGCTATTTTCATCCTAACATGTGTTAATATACTGCCTTCAATAGTTAAAGACAGAATTAGCAAATCACTCATTTGCGGTGATTATCAGCATGCTACTAATTCTCTAACCAGATAAGCAATGTGTTTATACACCACAGCCTTGGGGGTATGTGCCATTAATTACACATGCCCAGCAGCTGACATATGATTAATTAGAAGTGGGAAAACTATTCTTCAGGTGACCAGAAAACTCCTTCCAGTTGTCAATGTTTATCTCTTTTTCAAAGTTGCATTATCCCAGAAGATATAGGAAATAGTATTAAAAAGAATAAAGCTGATTCAGAAACTTTGACAATCAAGCTCCTCTAAATATATTTAGAGGATCAATGCCAAAGCTATTTGAGAAACCAGATCAAGAGTATACCAACAAAAACCCAAAACCCCAAACCAAACAAACCACAGGCCAAGATCACTGATAAATATTAACAAAAAAATAGGGCTAGAAGGAATTTTTATTGTGTAATTTAATCTGAAATATCATAAATAAAAATGTTCTAGAGTAAGGTCTCTGGACTAAAAATTAAATGTTCATTCTGTAATTATACCCATTTTCACTCAAGTTCCAAAAATGCAATTTAGAGTTCTCTCTTAACCCTAATGTTACGAAACTTTTTCACCTTTTAATCTATGTTGAGTCTAATGGTTTGTATGGAATGAGAATGAATGGATTATTCAGTTGAAACTCAACCGCAATTTTTTTAACAAAAATTTTAACGTTTATTTATTTTTGAGAGAAAGAGAGAGACAGAGACAGAGACAGAGACAGAGACAGAGCATGAATGGGGGAAGGGCAGAGAGAGAGGGAGACACAGAATCCAAAACAGGCTCCAGGTTCTGAGCTGTCAGCACAGAGCCTGACACAGGGCTTGAACTCACAAACTGCGAGATCATGACCCAAGGCGAAGTCAGATGCTTAACCGACTGAGTCACCAGGAGCCCTTCATCTGCAATTTTTTGCTTAAACTTGGACTCACAAGCTTTGGATTCTATACAGGATTACTCATTTATTGTATTGGTGTTGAAATTCTCCAAGCATCTTATAATCATGAGATTAAAATATTTTTTTTTAAATAAGGGCTAAAATTGTCAAGGAGAAGCTAGTCATAAATATGTACTTTCATATCTGACAATTTTATAAATGTGAAAATAAATCTAAATTTCTAATTACTAATAGTTAAATGATAAATTGTATATCTAATTATATGAAATCTTAAAAAAAATTGTGTTAATTTGAAGGAAAATAGTGTTAATTAAAAAATCACAATCAAGCATACGTTGGTGGCCCAGTCAGTTAACTGTCCGACTCTTGGCTTCAGTTCAGGTCAAGATCTCATGGTTCGTGAGTTTGAGCCTTGTGTCGGGATCCACACTGACAGCAAGGAGCCTGCTTGAGACTCCCTCTTTCTATCTCTCTCTGCCCCTTCTCTGCTCACTCTCTCTGTGTCTCTTTCAAAAAGAAATAAACTTAAACAAAAATAACAATCAAGTTTTTGCAAATACACATACATAAATACACACATACACATACACATACTTGTAGATTATTATACTAATGTTTTTTATCAATTTTCTGAGTTTTTTACACAGTGTTCTAAATGCATGTATATGGAAATAGCCTCTTAAAAAAATCTGACAGTTTTGTCTAAATAGGATCTGCAGACCATTTGTTAAAACACCAATTCAGGTAAGTATCCCTCATCTACAAAATTGGAATCTTTGGAGTTGGGTTCAGGCACAATTTTGACAAAGTCTCCAGTATATTTTCACTAAGCTACATTGTTTAAATCATTGCTATAGGAGGTATATGCTATTCTTCCATTATAGAGGCAAAAATATTGGGCCTCCGAGAGACGATGTGACCTCAAAATGTTACACAGCTGCTAAATTGCTGATCACTGAATCCAACACAGAGTGTTGTCCCTCTAAAGCCCAGGCTCATGATGATGATGAGATATATATATATATATATATATATATATATATATGTAAAACCTTGGACTAATATTGTTTTTAAGCTCTTACTATAATAAAAGGATGCCCCAACAAAAATCATATATTGGTTCAGAAGAGTGAGTTTAAAATCAAACTAAAGTATAATTTCAAAACATTAAAGATTTGCAAAGCTATGTTTCATAACCATTATTCCATCAGTATGTTCTGAATTTTTCACTTCTTGTTTTGCCCATAAATAATAAATTCAAGCTAAATTTTATAAAGTGAATAAAAACAAAGCAGAAAAACGTCAATCTGAAATTTATAGGTAAAGACATATGTGTGTGTGTGTGTGTGTGTGTGTGTGTGTATACATATATTTTCAAATTACGAGATGTAACAGTGAAATAAAAAATGCTATGAATGAAAAGATTCTCAAGTCCAACCAAAAAGACTTTCACCTTCAGAAGCCCCACGTGTCACCTCCCTTTGAACTGCCATTGTTTCAAACAACGGTCAAGTTTTACTTTTAGTTTAAAAAAATGAGAAACCGTGACCTTAGGTAGTGGTGGCAACAGTCTCAGAGGACAACCACGGGTTCCAGGCCCGGCAGCAGCCGCTGTGTGTGGTCCAGCCACGAGCAGTATGACAACAGCAGGCTTAAAATTCTAATCGGATTAATTCTGCCCTGTGCTTTGGAGAGGTGTTCCTGGCTCAGTAATGCTCAGCTTACCCAAACAACTCCAAGTCCTTGTGACAAATTAACTTTCTGCAAAAATCCCCAAAACTTAGTTTCTGTTGTTCACATACATGTAGGTATGACAATCTCATTTTCCGTTTGACAGTTAATTTAGGGAGGTTAATTTATTATCCAAGTGATGGAGCTGGTAGGCAGCAGAATCAAGTTCCAAATCCAGGTCTATCTCACCCCAAAGGCCACTCTCATTTATGTCCTAAGAGAAGCCACACAATAGAGGTAAATGGAAACTAACAGATGTTCCCACGGATATACATTTGCTAAGTACCTCAGATAGCTACAGCTGTTTTGAAGCCCTATAACTTAAATTTACAGTGTGTTAAATTTAAAATTTATTTTAAACTTAAACCACATTCTCTTTTGTGATTCGGTTATGATTATGCTTGTTCTGCTGCTATTTTCTGGTTTCAAGCATGCATTTTGCATTGTCATAATTTATATGCTGGTAACCCATCAGCGTATCTCTGATCACCATGTTTTTGGCTCCCTGAGCGGCGGTTAATGTTGTGATTCAGTGCAATGTAACCTTATTTAAATTCATCTCTTCATCATAACAAATAAGACTTACTGCATGCTGTTTGCATGCCGCATAGATCCATGATACAGTATTTAGCATGATTCACAATAGGAAAACTACAGAAGAACTTGAACTACCAAGAGACCAGACAATGGAGTCGAGATGAATATCGGCTTCTGAGTTTAGCGACTGACAGAGATCATACAACAGGAGCACTTTGGTAAAGAGGTAGATCTTGACATAGTATTAACAATCCAAGCTGGAACAACTGAAACCTGCCATGAAGTGATTCATTGGTTCATTAAGTGGAAAGAAAAAGAACACTCTTATTGACTGATGATATCTCTGGGACAATGTCTTTGAGCCTAAAGCTAAGAATCTGAAGAAAAGTGAGAGGGAGAAGTATAGTAGAATGTGGAGGTAAAGGAGGAAATGATCAGGGAACGGCTAGGGGGACAATGGACTGCAGCCTCTGTGCTCTGGTAGCTGAATCAGAGTATAAAGTCATTGTGGATGGGGTGGTTCCGGGAAGCCATGATGGATCTTCACTTTCAAAAAAGGAATGGCTCCACCGAGACCTTATCAATCAGTAGGGCAAAGACACCACATGAAAGTCCAGAGAGTTTTCCTGGATTGACCCCAACTCCTCCCTTTTTGTCTCTGCCTGAACTTGTCTTTGCAATTTTTCCTGATCCCTCTTTCCATTCATACAATGACTTTGTTTCCATTGTGTTCCAAAGTTGGCATCTCATCGCATTATCCTGTAAACTCAGGTAAAAGTTCAGAAGTAACAGAAGTAAAACCAATGAATCATTAAAGTGGGAATTCGTAAAAGTTTATGGTGCACGCATCAAAAAAAGACAGTTTCTAACTAGCAGCGCTCAAACCTAAACATGGAATGAGGCTCAGGGGTGTATTATTATAAAGCAGCTTATATGGTGGGAAGGCAGTGACTACTTACTCTTCAGAGTGACTGGTTAAATTTTTTTTAAATAATAAAGAATTGGTCAGTAGTTACATCATATCATCCCTAGGAAACATGTGTTGTGCTTACGATTCCCAGAAGTATGGACGAGAAATGACCCAGGGCAAGTTAGTCTTTCAAAAGAAGCTAAACTAAGCTTTGTTTGTGTAACTAAATTGGTTGTGTCGGCTCAGGGAATTTTCAAGCCTGATCACCACTTTTTTTTAAATTTTACAATCCACTATTTTAGCCTTACCTCATACTTTATCTTCTATATCAGGCTCCTATCAGAAATTCTTTATGGTAATGAAACTCCAGACTTGGAAAATTACTTCTCAAATTTCTTCAGGGATGCCTCTAGAGGACCATTCCCTGCTGGCCCAGGTAGTAAGTAGCCTTACATAGGCATACTGAAAGATGGAGAAGTGCTTGCTTTCAATTTGTCTGTCTTCTGGAGTTACAAATGCATGCCAACAAATTCCCAGCAGAAGGCAGGAAAAAAGGGACATTAATTTTATATGCATAGGACAGTAGCCACTCTCTGTCATTATTTACCTTGAAGAAAAATTATAAACTTAGAAGAAAAATTGTATACCTTATAACTCATAAACATATAAGTCAACAAAGAAGCTCTAAACTTTCACAAACATAGCCTGATCACAAATAAATATTATGAAAGATGAAAATTTCTGCTATCATGTCATTTAAGAGACTGTACTAATGACGTCAGTCTGCCAAAATTTGAAACTACTTCAAAAACATGGGGTTTACCACATATTAGTATAACTTTGCTTTTCTGCAGAAAATGCTACCTTATATGATGGACTGTGCACAAGAACTGGGGCCCAAGACACTCAGTATAATCTACTCCGCTCCCTGGAGCTTTGCTGGCGTCAAGGCAGTATTTGACTGATACAAATTCAGTGCACACACTTTTGATAATATGGTCAACCATCATATTGCAATGTTTTAACGAAAACATTGTGTACCCAGAGACCTCTCTTCCAACCTTCTCATTAGCAATTATTTGAGAAGCAACTATCGATTAAAATAATAACTAAGAGTAAAAAGTTCCTTGTAGGACATTATGCTGAAGTTGATGTTGCGTTGCTACTAAGGTAAAATTCAACTCTCTCAAATATTAATCTATGGCAAAAGTAATCAGCTTTTGCTCAGTTAATCCGAATCCTTAGAAAGGCATTGAAATTTTCATGAATATTTCTGAGATAATTAGAGAATTTCTCTATTTGCAGTGTACTGACATCTCATAAATATCACATTGTGCTTTTCTCTTCATTCGTGCCTCTTCTCACTAAATATAGACAAGTGGTAATTAGCCTTAAAAATATCCATTAAGCACAAAGGAAGATAAATATAAGGACTGCAATACCATTAACTCATTAGATTTTACAAAATAAAAATACCGTTAATTCTTCAGTTTCAGTTATTAACATGGCAAAATATTGCCTATTCACATAAAAACCCGAAACTCACTGTACTCCCTGTGCACTAGAGGTTTACTAGGATAGCATTGACCATGAAAACAAGATATGATCATTAAAATTGGAAGAAAAACTAGTAAGAGTGTGATCTTTTTAAAACATTATTTCTTTTAATAAACTACAAAACAGGGTAAAATATTAAAAATGATTTAAAATGTCTACAAATTTTTATGGCAATATTAAAATATTATAGATATTAAAATTTTTGAGCATGGGCAAAGGGGGTAAAAAATGTAAACTAAATTACATTCCTGGATGAAATAATTAAAAAAAAATTTTAAGTTTTATTTTATTTTTTGAGACAGAGAGAGACAGAGCGTGAGCAGGGGAGGGGCAGAGAGAGTGAGACACAGAATCTGAAGCAGGCTCCAGGCTCTGAGGTGTCACCACAGAGCCCAACGCTGGGGCTCGAACTCACAAACCGTGAGATCATGATCTGAGCCGAAGTCGGACGCTTAACCAACTGAGCCTCCCAGGTGCCCCCCTTGATAAAATAATTTAAACATCAAATAGTTTGAACACATTGAAGTAGAGATTGCTGCTATAGGCCTCTAAGATTATAAATATAATTCTACTTTTATTCCTGCTATAATATTTAATTATAAATATTAGGATAGCTATTTATTTGTATTTATTCTCTCAGACTATGTCTTATAAAGACAAGGTTAAATCTGTAAAACAAAAATCTAAAGAATAATATACGGCACACTTGTGTCCCAGTTGTAATAATTATTAGTAAATTACTTCTAAGGGCCAAATTACAATTTTTAAATGTCACTTTTAAAATGTTGCATGTTTGACACAGCTTCTAAGACCTGTGTAAATTTTTGTCCCTCTTGAATATTTATATTTCTCAGTTAGTTATATGAAAGTATTTCTGAGTAAGAACAAATCTATATTAAAAAAAATAAAGTTAAATAACACCCCATTTCTCAGTCTGATGAATGAATTACATTAGTCACCATTTGTTTCTAACAGAAACTTACCTTTTAAAAGGATTTCTTATTGGAAAAACTGCATATAACATTTATGTATGCACATAATTATTAAAGTAGTAATGCACTAATTATTTAAGTGTAAAACAGGAATATGACTAGAACAAAATACAAACTTTAATAGTAAGAAATAAGGGCCATCCATTTTCCCTTATTGAAAACAATAAAAATTATCATTATTAATCTATCAATGAGGAGGATGCCACCCTATAAGAGAACCAGTTATTTGAATGTGAATATAAAAATCCAATTTAAATCCAGCTAATATAAGCTAATATAAAAATCCAGTTTAAAATCATGTAATTGATAAATATAATAAAATTAAATCCAAATGTCAAGATCATCTATACAAATGGAAAAATATAAGCAGTACGTTTATTTTTAGTTTTAAACAGAAAATAAAATGTCTTGATTTCTGTACTTTAATGAAAACTACAAGTAAAATTAAATGTCATATAAAAAATTGGGAAAATATTGACAATTTATGATAAAAATTGAAAACCATATCATATAAAAAACATAGTCTAGGATAAACCTCAGATTGGTAAAGAGTATTTACAAAACACCCACAACTAACATCATACTTAATGGTAAAAGACCAAGTGCTTTCTTCCTAAGGTCAAAAAAAGAAAGGAATATCTATTCACTACTTTCATTCATTGTTTTACAAGAAGTTCTAATTAAGGCATTTATGCAAGAAAATTAAATAAAATCCATTCAGATTAAAGAAGAAGCAAACTCATCTGTATGTTGAGAAAAAATATATATATATATATACCCAAAGAATACACTAAAAACAACATTAGAACTAATAAGTAAAGGAAGCTTATAGAGTACAAGACTAATGTATAAAAATAAACATTATTTACATAAACTATCAATAAATTATCTTAAAATCAAATTATATAAAGAATTCATGTTCTAATAGTATTACAATAATATAGTTTGGCATACTTTTTTTAAAGTGCAAATGTATACTCTGAGAATGGCAAAATCAGTTATAAAGGAAATTAAAGACCTGCGTAAGTGGTTACCATCCTATGACCATGGATCAGAAGACTTAATATTAAGTCAGAGCTAAAACTATCAAACCCTTAGACAAAAATATAGGAGTAATTCCCATGACCTTGACTGAAGCAAATCTTCCTAGATATGACACCAAAAATATAACAAAAGAAAAAAATAGATGAACAGGACATCATCAAATTTAAAAATTTTGTGACTGAAGACATACCTTTAAGAAAGTGAAACAATAGCACACAACAGGAGAGAAGATGTTTCAGATCATATACTGATAAGGAGTTTTTATCTAGAATATATTAAGAACTATTACAACTCAATTATTTTTTAAAAACTGATCATGTAGTTCAAAAGTGGACAATTTGAATATACATGTTACCCAAAAAATTACACAAAAAAACAATAAACACATGCAAAACTGTTCAATATCATTATTCAACAGGAAACGTAAATCAAAAGCACAAGTTGGGGTGCCTGGAGTATCAGTCAGTTAAGCGTCCCAATTCCCCTCAGGTCATGATCTCACGGTTGGTGAGTTCGAGCCCCGCGATGGGCTATGTCCTGACAGCTCAGAGCCTGGACCTGCCTCAGATTCTGTGTCTCCCTCTCTCTGCCCCTCCCCCACTCACATTCAGTCTCTCTCTCAAAAATAAATAAACATTAATTTTTTTTTTTAAATAGCACCAGTCATGCGATCCCATTTCATGCCCAATAAGATAACTATAATCAACAAGAAAGATTATAACAAGTGTTGACGAGGATGTGGAAAAATATGAACATGTATATATTGCTGCTTAGAATATAAAGTGGTGCAGCCACTTAAAATGCATCTTGACAGTGCCTCAAAATATCAAAAATAGGGTTATGGTATGACCCAGTAGTTGCACTCCACGGTATATACACAAAAGAAATGAAAACGCAAAAGTGCATAACAATATATTCATAGTAGTCAAAAAGTGGAAGCAACCCAATGTCCATCTATTGATTAATAAATACATTGTATATCTATTCTATAAAGTGGAGTATTATTTGACAACATAAAGAAATGAAGTATTTTTTTTTAATTTTTTTTTAACATTTATTTATTTTTTTTTTTGTGAGACAGAGAGAGACAGAGCATGAACAGGGGAGGGGCAGAGAGAGAGGGAGACACAGAATCGGAAGCAGGCTCCAGACTCTGAGCCATCAGCCCAGAGCCCGACGTGGAGCTCAAACTCACGGACTGTGAGATCGTGACCTGAGCCGAAGTCGGACGCTCAACCGACTGAGCCACCCAGGTGCCCCAAGAAATGAAGTATTAATGTGTGATAAAACGTGGATGAACCAGAAACATTATGCTAAGTAAACAAAGCCCGTCACTAAAACCTGAACTAAAAATGTGAAAGAAGCCAGCCACACATTACATGATTTAATTTATATAAAATGCCCAGAATAGACAAATTTATAGAGACAGAAGGTCGATTAGTGGTTTCCGAGGGTTGGGAGGCTGGGGAAGGTTAATGATAAGTGATTGCTAAGTGATTTTAAGAGGATAGATTATCTAAAATTGATACTGGTAATGGTTACCCAAGCCTGAATATACTAAAATCCATTGAATTGTACTCTTTAAATGAATAAATTGTATAGTCCGTGACTTTCTCAACAAAGCTGCTATGTGTTAAAAAAGAACAACAACAACAACAAAGGAAACGGCTTCTTAGTAGATATCACTACATAAAAAGGGAAATATATGGGGAATTTTCTTACATATTTGGCTTTTTTTCTTTAATAGAAAACATTGTTGGTGTCATAAATTGTATAATAAATATGCATTCAATTGTTTTAAGTTTTCCATTTTACTTGATCTTCCGTAGTTCTCTAATTCTATCATTACAATAGTTTGATGCAATAGTAAAGAGGATTTGGTAATATTCTTATATCTATAGATTGTATCACCTGACGCTTCTCAATCTGGTCCTGAACACCAGATGATGCTCTTTGAAGGCAACGCAAGATGTGGGAAAATGTGAAGAGAGATGAGGCAGAGGAGATAATAGCCCCCCGTTCCCACTTTGTTCAGAATATTTGATCAAATCAAAGTCTCCACTTGAGAAGTGAAGGTGCCCAGCTCCAAGATACGCAAAGACTTTATCGTTAGCCAAAAATGTTCGTAAAGAATTAAAACTAGAAATCAGATTCCCTGATTCTCCATTCAGTGAGTTTTCACTGTAGCCTACTTAACTTAAGGAGATTTAACTATTTCATGAACAACTCTATGGTTCAAATAAAAATCAGATTGATATGACAAGTGTGAGCTGTTTCTGAATTAATTTTTGAATATTTATTTATAATTTGCTATTTTTCCCACCCTTGTTGTATTCATATTCATTGAATAAATTTATTATTTCGACTAATCCTTTTTGGGGGAAACTGGCCACCCCTTCCATTTTAATCATGTTTTTTGGAATGGACAAATTCATTACAACATTTTCTGCCTGCTAGAGCCAAGGCATGGTGATTACACAGAAATAGGTGTGTACCCAGGAAAGACGGTATACACGAAAAGACGTGCCTTCTTGGTTGGAAGTTTTAAATATGTGAGGTGTATGATATTTTTGTATACAATGTATACATTGTATACATGTATATAATTGTGTCTGCAATGTATACATGTATACATGTATACAATTGTGTCTGCACTAGGAAATTCAGATGAAAATAAGGAACCAATATGTAGATAGAAGCCAGAAATGAGGCAGCAATGACTTCTAATGGTGCTTAGGTCCCTAAACTTGGTTATATCTGAGTTCCATCTCATAGTTACTTTAGTCCTACATATCTGAAACCACTTTAAAATTACCAACAGTTCTGCTGTTTTCAGTTATTTTACCCTTATTTTATAATTGTAAACTTTCCTGTTCCAGTAAAAAAAGACAGAGGCATGCTTGTATCTAAGAAAAATACTGAATAATAGAAGATATAAAAACATATTTAGTGAAACTGATATTAAGATACGAGCCAATTATCTGTGTGTGACCTTGGCTTAAAGGAGTTCTATGTATTGCTCTGTATGTGCACTAATAAAATAAGTTTGACATATGAATATTAATCCCATAAATTTTCTTATCTTTCCCACATTATGTAAGTCACTTGAACATGATTTCATTCACTATTTTCTTCCTGGCTCTTTATAGACACCATCTTGTTCAATGTTCCTAACAAATTTTCCAAGAGGGAAAATTAGATGTGACTGGCTTTTATTAAATTTCCCATGGTACAAGGAACAAGGGGACTGTCATTCAGAAAGGCCAAGGGAGCGATGTCAGTGACAGAACTGTGAATAGTATACATTGGCTCTTAGCCAGACCCACCGTATTTGGTGTTGTTTTGGCCATAAATTGAGAGGAGTTTGTGAATTCACATAAGTGCTTATACTATGCGACACATCTCGGATTACCTAAATTCTCTCTGCCAAAGCTGGAAAAAGATACATATGAAATATTTATGAGTTGGAAGGAATCCTGGAGAGAGGTAACAATATCAAATGATTGATTAGGATTCAAAGGTACAGACAAATTCAAATGTGCCTAATATATTCAAGTCAATCCTTAAAACTAAGATTTGCCCATAGATGGTTACTATTCCCTAACATGGCCTTTTCCTCACTTCTAGTCAGCTACAACTGAGTGTGAGAACCCTAGTATAAGTTGTAAATGGTTAGAAATAGACTTTTCCTTGAAATACAAGGTAAGACTAGGTATATATCAATAATACATATTTTAACAAAAATTATTCAAATTTGATATCCTCTTTTCTTAAATGGTTTGTTAGTATCTATAGTATGTTTTCCCTGTTTAAAAACAACCAAAATATTATGTTAAATCTGTGTCACAAGGTAATTCTCATCATTTTGTAAAAAATTCCAATAAGTTGCTTATTTTAATAACAAAAAGAACCATGTTCTATAACAAAACCTATATTTTACAAAGAACTCTTCCCAAGTCCTAAACAGTGATGTAAGGATCACAAGTTTATTGTAATTAAAATATAATTAATGTTAGAGGTCTTAATTAATATTGGTAAGAATTCAGAAGACATACTGCCTTGCATAAAATTAATTTGACAATCATGTTTTACATATCTTTTATGTATGTGCCAGAAAATAGAATCATCAAGTATATTTTCATTATATTCCTCACAAAGTCACGCACGGCTTGGCCATTTTTATTTAATGTGTGTCAGCTCATTAGCAATCCCTTCTGTAAAAATATTCCTTTAGGCTCTGTTTCTTAAAAATTTCCCATCTATAAACATATAATTAAGAGACTGTATTTTTATTCATTTTATCATAATATTTTATCACTCCATCTTGTAGACCCTAGAGGATATAAAGAGATGATTTGATTGGTATAACTTTTGAAGATAATTTGGAGTGAATCAATGTCCCTTACTGCATCCGTTACCTATTGCTGCTCGTAAAATCTACCCCAAAACTAGTTCCTTAAAACACCACTTACTTAACTCGCAATTCTATGACCTGACTGGGATTCTTTATGCATCAGCGGTCAGCTGTGCTAATATTAGCGTGGCTCTTCCATTAGTTTTGGACCTCACGTGGGAAAGCTGGGGAGACCTGGCTCAGATCCCAGTGACCTCCCATCTTCCAGCAGGCCAGCTCGCTGTTCACTCAGAGGGGGCAGATGTCCTGAGAGGGCAAGTGTGCATAACCTTTTGAGTGCTGGACTCAGTATTGACATTGTATAACACGTGTTATCCTACTGGACTGAAAATGTCACAAGGCCAGTCCAGATTCAATGGGTAGAAAAATAGACTCCACTGCTTTAAAGTGGAAGCTTGAAGGGTCACGTTGTAAAACACGTGCATACAAGAAGGTTGGAGAAATGGTGCAGTTTTTATACTCTTTCTACCTACTGCTGAAGCCTGACTCTGAGTGAGACTTGAATGAAGTCTCATAAATTTCCAAATTATAACAAATATCAAAATGTCATACCCTTTAGCTTATCTTCTGCTTTCTCAAAATATCCACCATTTAGAGATATTGAAATCCCCAGACTGATGATTTCTATGATGGTAGATCTTTATCTTGACCGATCTCTGTTAATATTTTTTCTTCGTGAATTTTGGACATCATGGCCTTTAGATTCTGCCTGTACATACTGGGACATTAATAATCAAAGCTCAAAGTTGTATACTAACAAAAGAGGAGAAGGCTTTGTTGCCATCCCATCTTACACACTTATCTCCTTATTTCCAGAAAATGATGTCACACATGCTCACACTTATACAAATGCACAAAACATGTCCATACGTATAATTATACAATGATTGCCCTCCTTGTATCCACGCTTCCTTGTAATTTACCTTTGAAATTCCTCTCATCAAGAGAAGATTATTTTCCCTATCCCTTGCATATGCTCTGGTCTTATGACTTACTTTGACCTTTAGAATATGGCCGATATGGCAGTGTGCCAATTCTGAAGTTGGGCATTGAGAAACTTTGAACACTTCTGCTAGACTTCTTGGAACTTTATTGCTTCAGGAATAGTAATCCAAGCTAGCCTTCTAGAATCATTGGGTAAGAAATGCAACACCCAGCAACTTGATCCCGCTACCTAACAACTAAGCAACCACTAAGATATGTGAGTGAATCCACTGAAGACAAGACAGTCTTAACTAACCCATCGTGTTACCACACACACATGAATGCACCCAACTGAGGTCCTTCAAAACTAAGTCTGATTGCCAATGGTGCCCAGTGACCAATAGATTTGTGGAGAAAAATAAAATCGTTGCTCTATTGTTAAACCGTGAAATGTACGCATCACTTTTTACAGCTAAAACTAATACATCTCATTGGTATATATGCCATAAATTAGGGAAAAATGAAAATAATTATTCAGATATATATGTCATAACTCCTATCATTGACTAGAAAGAAGATGATTTTAAGAATCTTGCACTCTTTAAGTACATTTAAATTCTGGTGTATTTTTGGACTTGTATCATTTTAATGTTATTTCTCAAAAATTTATTCTACAAATTGGATCAAATGGATCGACCAGTGTGCAAAACAAGTACATACTGATGAACTAATTCCTTCAGGACATTTGCATTTTCAATCATAGCCTAACATATGCATTGCCAAGATATTTAGTTAGTAGTTTGAATTCTTCTTTGCGAGACCTATATTTTGCTGTAGTCAGATACACTATGAATTTGAATTAGACCTCCCTTGGTTTTTTCACCTGTCAAACTCTATCCTATTATAGCAACATCAAAAGCTTAACTGTCTTCCCTGACCTAATTTTTACTCAAGTGGCCAGATAAAAGGGAGTGGAAAATAAATTATAAAACCATCAGTTGCAGCACAAGAAAGTAAATATGAAAAGAGGTTAATGAGAGGACAAAGATCAAACAGCTTCCGCCAAAATAACAAGCAGCCTCTTCTTAATGACTGCACATGTTCACAAGACTTTTACTTTTATCCTGTAAAATAAAACATCCTAAAACACAATGAATTATATTGAGATGTGAGTGAATACCACCTCAAGGCCAGGGTTCATTGTCCTTATGTTTTTATCAGAAGATTGTTTCTCACAAGTCTCTCTACATCAAAGCTTTCTATCAGATCACGGTGGTTATTTTTTAGTTGGGTGTTTATTCAACAGACTCATTCAGCACTGCAATAGGGCAAATGATTATGTTCTTATATACTCCCTTTATCAAGATTGTGTGAACTCACAATTCTTTGCCTACACAAAACTGAAATAGAATCACGAGATGACCGACTTTATGACTCAAGAGAACACCTTACCTCTGTTGACCAATTACTTACTTGTTATTATACATATTAAATCAAGGGCTTTGCATTGCAATGTCAGAGCTTCTTATAAATTTGTATCCATAAACAATGATAAGAACAGACTTAGCAATTTGCATTTTGATAAATCCGGCTATTCATTCCCAAAGTAGAGGAGATAAATTTCAGAAACCACTTTTTCAGCAACTTGAATCATTCTGTCACAAGTTACATCCAGTCTCACGGTATATAAAAACACCAAGAACACTCCTGGAATCTTGCCTCTTAAAAGGCCTTTTTTAATATATGTGGAATTATAAAATTCTTGAATTCAAGTAACTTGAAAATATCTTGATCGATGTATAGTAAGCCCTAAATGAGACCTTCTATTTTTAATATAGTGACTTTTCACAAATAAGTCTGATAAACCAGGAAGTAATTTTTTAACCAGGAAGTATTTTGTCAATGATAATTTCTGTTCCATTTTTTTTCTTTTTTCTTGCAAAACCTTGGCAGTATCTAGGTTGTGTATCTCATTTGTCTTCCTGCAACTTTTATGTTCACTTTTTCCTCCTCTTATATGTAAAGCTTCAGGTGAGTTTATTGCACAGCTAAAGCCAGGAAAGCTTCTTTTCTAACTATATTGAAAGTTTTCTCCATGCACGGATGTGAGTTCTAGTCCAGTGAAGGTGTGATCTGCTGGGCATATCAGAATCACTTGACGCATTTATTAAAATTACATTCCTTTGGTTTACAATAGAAAAGTTATTCTTTTTTTTCTTAATGTTTATTTATTTTTGGGAGAGAGTGAGACAGAGTGCTAGTAGGGGAGGGACAGACAGAGAGGGGGACACAGAATCCAAAACAGGCTCCAGGCTCTGAGCTGCCAGCACAGAGCCTGACGCGGGACTCAAACCCAGAAATGGCGAGATCATGACCGAGGAGAAGTCAGACGCCCAACCGACTGAGACACCCAGGCGCCCCAAAAAGTTATTCTTTAGGTCAAAAGTGGGCCAAGAAATCCATGTTTAGTTTTCCAGGTATCTGTAATGTGCACCATTCTTTCAGTGAATTTAAAATCTCTTTAGTTTTTTTTTTTTTTTTAATAAAAACTCTATGTTGCAGAATTATAATTTTCACTCTGAAGTACTTCTTAGGCTGTAAGCATCAGTACTTTTCCTCTAGGAAGGGTCTGTATGCTTCTGTCACATCCATACAGCCCTCCTGGGTTGCGTAAAGTTAAATGGAAAGGTTGGCTAAACATCCCTAATTTGAGGATGTGTAAATCTTGTAATTAATTACTTTCTTTTCTGTTGGCTTACATTCTACATTTCTAAGTTAGAGAAAGACGATGAGATTGGAAAAACTCCTCCTCTCTTCTACCCAGGCAATAATGATATTCAGTGACGGTCTGTGAAGCACATTTTTCAATTCATTTCAACTCAAGTGAATGAAGTTGTACCCCAGATTCTGTTGTGTTCTGTTATTCTTGCTTCTAAACAGTATATATTTGTGTGTGGTATTCACAGACAGATGAAGAATGATGGTCTTCTGACTTGTTTTATAATCATGGGGATCCTTATCACCAAATAAATCTGTAATCATTTATAAAGATATAGATATGAAGACTTTGATTATAATTGTTTCTGGATATTAATTTCTACATACGATTTTAATTTACATTTATGTGCTCTCCATACTGCTCTTATTGTAGGTCCCACTTATTCCAACCTTTCTCTTGTTTTCAAAATTTAATGAAGAATGTAATCTCGTTATTCCATAATTCCATAATTCTATTGAGATAGAAAATGGTTTGATACAAATTTTTGATGCAACATTGTTTATTCTAGGGAAATTAATAATAAGTAGTAATAATAATAGATCTTACCATATCTCGGGCTACAAACAAACACCAAATTAAACATTTTCTATAACTAATGACCAATGATTAGGCCTTTGTTCATTTTGATCTATATTTCATATATGTAAGCTGTCTTTTAATTTAAACAGTTATAAATCAGAAAACTACTACCATAGAATCATGTTACTTATGTGATCTGCTTTTCCAAAGAGGAATCTAGCAAGCGTATGAAATAAAAAATAGAGTACATTTTTTTAGATGAAAACCAAAACAAAAACAGAAAGTTTTTATGTATTTCATATGCAATTATATACTACATAACTTATTTGATAAAATAGACATGATTTGAACTTGATGTTCTAATTTTATGGTTGGCTACTTCAAAAGTAACAAAGTGCAAAGTCTTGGAAATGTTTAGAATGAAAATAGTTGTAAAAGATGCTTCACAAATACTGGTTGCATCCAATCAGCAGCCTTGGGAATGTGCTTTGGCAAGACACAAATGAATACACAATCAGAAGTGTAAAACAATGGAGGTTTATTTCTTTTCTGTGCTCCATGTTCATTTTGGGCAGGCTGAGAGCTCTGCTTCCCATCTTCTGCATTCTGGGGCCCAGGGTGAAAAAGCAGTTACTATCTAGAATATTGCTGGTTATAATGGCAGAGGGAAAGAGGATGGCATATTATGTACTGGCTATTAAAACTTCCATTCAGAACCACATCCCTTCTCAAATTTCATTGACCTAAGCAGATCACGTGAGCAACATCAACCAGCAAGGGCCAACCATCAGTCGTCCAATCCTACAGGTTCCCATCACAGAATCAAAAGGTGTAGTGCATATTGTGACCACCACCGTGGTTCTTTTTTTTTTTTTTTTTAATTTTTTTTTTTTCAACGTTTTTTATTTATTTTTGGGACAGAGAGAGACAGAGCATGAATGGGGGAGGGGCAGAGAGAGAGGGAGACACAGAATCGGAAACAGGCTCCAGGCTCCGAGCCATCAGCCCAGAGCCTGACGCGGGGCTCGAACTCACCAACCGCGAGATCGTGACCTGGCTGAAGTCGGACGCTTAACCGACTGCGCCACCCAGGCGCCCCCACCACCGTGGTTCTAATCATGACAAAACATAGATCAATTTTTTAACATATTAATTGCATTGCAAGTAGCTGCATAATTCACAAAAATTTTATTAAAATTAATCTTATAGTGTTATGTTTATTAACTATTCTGAATTTTTTTAGGTTTGATGTTGTATTTGAGCTGTTTTATATTAAGTCATGTTTTATTCAGGTACTGATAAATTAACTTTTGAGTTGTACTACTGGGCATAATTCTAGATGTCATGATTTCACCTTTTTTAGAAGTCCAAAGAAACTTGTGGCTTTTTAGTCTACCTGTGTTTTTGTCTAACTGCTGCCTAATGAAGTGTCAGATTCCCTTGTGCTTCTGCTGCTACTTTAACTATCCAATGGTAAGAGCTGGAAGGGTCTATGTGGATTTTAATTTAGTCACCATGGTGAGGATTTTAGTGTTACAAATGTTACAGATTACTTCTTGAAAAACAGCTGCTGGACTAGGAGTTCAAAGGCCAACGCTTTATGTTATGTACGATTGGTTTAATCTTCATTCGATCTCTCTTTTTATCTTATTCCCTGGAAGGTTGATTCAAAAAATGGGCTTTATTTCTTTTTTGCTATTATCTTATCAAGGAAAATATATTGAAGACAATTTGACAACTTGACTGGAGAGTGCTTGATGGTGTAAGACTTTCAGCCCAGTACCTTTTATTTCAAGTCTAAAGGAAAAACATCCAACTCTAGCTAAGAGAATAGACCACATGTTTTCTCGAATAAGAATCCACAAACTTGTAGGGTCGCTAGAGGACTCTGTAAGTGACATATTTCTTGGGATGTTTTAGTTCATTGAGACTTTAAAAAAACAGGTTTTTGTTTGGTTTCAATCCTAATCTAACAAAATCACTATACTACATTCTAAGTCATCCAAATGGCTATTATAATAACAAGGCAAAGTAAATGAATTTAGTGCCCACAGGTGTGTTTGCTTTTGAATTTATGATTACTTTTAAACACGATAGATATCGATGAGATAAGGAGTGGCTGCACAAAGGACATTTTTACCACAATTTAAGAACAAATATTCTAAAAATTATGTCACCTTAAGCCATTACATACCAGCATATTTAGGACAAGGTCAAAAGTATGTAAATGGTATAATGAGTGACAAAGTCACATGAAGAGTCTAAGCATTACTCAGATTCTGGTTTTGCATATTTGAACTTGAACTGCATTTTTTTTTATTATTATGAAAGTCAGTTACAAATAATTATTGGGAAACATTTAAATACTACTTTGAACTTCAGTATCTCATTTTATGACATTAAATTAACTCATCCAAATGATTTATATATGATGAATGTGACTTCACTCTTCAAAAAATAAGGTAACAAAGACAAAAAGTGATAGTGTAAATATTTTTCACCATATTCAGAAAAAGAGCTAATATAAACAATTGATATAAAAACAATTGATTCTTCCACTAGAAAAATCATTTCACTACACCTCACTGTTCAACATTTAACTTTAGCGAGAAACATTTTTCACATTGAATTTGTATTGCCAATTGGAATTATATAATAATTTTCAATATTGCCTGTGTCTTACTTATAAACTTGTTTTGAGTTTATAATTTTATTGCTTATAAATGAAAGTAACTTAATTTTACTACTTCAACTGTTTAAAGATTATTGGAATAAAAAATTGTGAAAAATTGGAATCAATGAAAATATTTGCTTGCCACACCAAACTATGGGTTTAATGAAAACTGACGTTTCTTTCCCATTAACTTCTCATCTCATGTCCTATTTTTCTGGCGATTATTCATTGTACTCCAGTAAAATTGGCCTACCTCTTTTCATAGGAAAAAATAATTATATTTTTTTACATTTTTTTTTAACGTTTATTCATTTTTTGAGAGACAGAGCGTGAGCAGGGAGGGGCAGAGAGAGGAGACACAGAATCCAAATCAGACTCCAGGCTCTGAGCTGTCAGCACAGAGCCTGACGTGGGGCTCAAACTCAAACTGTGAGATCATGACCTGAGCCGAAGTCAGACGTTTAACCAACTGAGCCACCCAGGCGCTCCCCCCGACCCCCCCAAAAATATGAGAATTCTAAGGTCACAGTTTCTTTGAATGTGTTCATCCCTCTGGAATAATTTTTCACTAGAAATTTTATGGCTTCGTCCAAGGATCACACTCTTGGGGAGGAGTTTCTATACTACTCCTTATAAAATTGCACTCACTTCAAAGTCTCAATTCCTATCTGCCATTTTCATTTCTTTTCTCTGGAGAATGCATCTCTCGGTTTACCATTTACATATTTATTTTGTTGACTTTCTATTCTCACTAAAATTTAACCCTGAAGAAATATGGATTTTTGCCTCTTTTGCCTATCTCTGGCACACAGGTTATAGATATTTTGATTAGTTTTCTTTCTACCATCCTCACTCAAGTGTTTATAGACATAATTAAATTAATAACTTTGTAATGGTATCACAAAAGTTATCTTTTCCAAAGTTGTTAAGAGGAGGCATGTCTTGATTAACCATTGGCATATAATTCTAATTCATTACTTATTCAGTTAAAGGCAGATGAAACAGATAAATGTACACATCAATGCATAAGTAAGTGTTTAAACACATGAGAAGTAATTGGAGATTTTTAGTGTTGAATGAAGTATTATGAAAATGTTCAGCCCATTCAGAATTCAGACTCAGAGGTAAGTCTGAATTTCTAAACCTCTATCTTTATTCTTTTATCATTACTTTTAGTGCATTTTGTCTATTCTTAAAATATATAATAATATTTGAAATTTCATTCTTTGAGCTCTAAAAAAAATAAAAGGAAGGGCACACACCTACATGGGCTTGGGAAAAAAATGCTTTACCCAATATGTGTTGGGGCAAGAAATGAATTGCGGTGGTAAAATCCACTGTTCCTTTCAGACTGACTTGTGAACAGAACCATGAGGCACTGAAAAAAATCCCTCCACAAAGGAACACAGTTGACAAATGAAAGATTCTCCTTGCATGACCTTAAAATAATCTAACATTACTCCATTATTACACTGAGCGATCACTGCAGTTTTATTTTTGGTCCCGACTGAATTAGGGCTCACCTTTCGATGGTTGCCATTTTCTGCTTTTTGTGCGTAATAACTGACTTGACATTTGTGATGTTCCAATGTGTCTTTCTTAATGTTAAGGAATCATCTGTGCATTAATGAACTGGCTTGATGGATCTGCCAAACCTTTCAAAGAAGCAATTAAGTCTCGGTAAGAACTTGCATGAATGGCACGATTTATTGTAATCTAAGAAGAAGAAGTATAAACAAAAAGTAATTAATTTTTAAAGGTGGCAGTCAAGTGGTACAACACGAGAACTGCGTCTTCCGAACTTCATCTACAGAGAGCATAAAAACAACATGCTATTTTTTAAATGTCTTCTCAAATTTCAAATATGACTTTTGGGAAACTGTTCAACTTTATTACTGTTCAAAATGTTTAAATGAAAATGACGCGATATCATTTTTATCTATCAAACGAGAGAGGCTAAATTGGACACAAAGCACATGAATATTCAGGGTTATGACAGAAATGATAAAGTAAATTTCGCTCACCATTGTTAATGGCAGGCTGAGCTGCAATCATGTGGCTTATTGATACATTTTCAGTATGTATGAGAAGCTTAGGAATACCACATACTATACTGCATAAACTACTCATAGTAAATAACCACAAATATAACCGTACAAAGCATTGATGCCTGAAGATCCGTAAATGACATTTATTACGTATTTTTCACATCTACCATGAAAGCAAACATCCGAAATGTTTAACAATGAAGGAATGGTAAGTTAAACTATGTTAGTGCACCTGTGAAATTGTATACAGCATTTTCAGTGATTTTTTTTATACAAAATGAATTTTCCATCTTGCATATATTGAACACTTTTGTGCTAGGCACTATGCTAATTGATTTACATTTCACTTTTACAAAGCCTATTTCAGTTGTAGGATCTAATATTTTTCTCAACTTACTGACAAAGATCATTTTGATTAAAGTAACTTGTTCGGGGTCACATTGTTCAAATGGGATGCAGCAAAGCCCAGAAATATGTCTGGTTAGAAAAATCCACGTTCTTAACCCATGAACCATACTGACTATTCAGTGATGTAATCTTATTGAGCAAAAAAAAAAAAAAAAAAAAAAAAAAAAATCTTCAGGGACACTTTGCGTACAGGTTAAGTGGTTAAACTGAATTGTTATACTCCAATAACTTCTTTTTTTTTTCTTTTTGCTATTATTACTACATGTTATATCAGGAATACATTAAATGGTTGACTAGGTAAAGGAATTATTCACACAATATATTTTTCCTCTATAGGTCATAGCAAGCTTTTGCTTTTTCAGTTGGCTTCCTTGATTTAATCTTTGAGAATTCATATTATATTCATTTGGACAGTTTGGAGGCTTCTCAAACAGGAATCTGTATCTTTGGGGAGGTTTCCTCCATGCACTACAGGTATATTTGCCATAGTATATGTTTAGGGAGATCTGGAACATAAGGAAAGGACTCAGGGATTCAACAGCCTTTGTGGAAAACAATAATATAAACCCATAAATTTTTATATAATCTGATTGGAAAATAAACAGAAAAATGCTATGATCCAGAAAACAGTTTTTAAAAATATATAAAAGTAGTGTATGCTTTTATGTAAATTTCATTATTTTTTTTCATGATTCATTATCTTCCTTCTTGCTTATGGCACATTTTAGCTGATGTTTGTAAGTCACTCTCAGTGTCAGTTTGTCAGAAATGTCTTTCTTATTCCTTCAGACATGCCATTTTATCCCTTATCTAATACCCTGGTAAGTGGCATTTAATGCAATTGGGTTGATTTCTTTGGTTAAATACTTATTTAACTAATGTGACTGTGAATTCTATACAGGCAGGGCAGGATAGACACTGTCATGATCTCTTCTGTACCACCAGGGTATAGCACAGTGATTAGCCCATAACCAGTTTTTAATAAGTATTTATTGAATAAATAAATGAATAAACAAATGTATATTTCAGATATGTTTATAATAAATGTGAAGAATGTATTATTTTTTGATTAAGTACAATACACATATTATAGAAAATGGGGAGATCATATCATGAGCTCATGAAATTGCACTGATTTTAAGAAGCCTAAACTGAACCCCACATGGGGGGTGAGATGATATTTTTGTTTGTTCCGTATGAGAGGTAGAAAAAGTTATATTTTCAGGATGGATTTTCAAAAATACACTATTCTTTATAAAAAAAGATTTTGTCGACTTCATTATATACTCTTGAATTTTATTTCATCTTTATAATTCAGGGTGAGAATAGTGTGAGACAAAAGTAAGAATATATGACTTTAAAAATATCAAGTTTTTATGTTGACCAATGGGAGCTTTTATTTATTTTAATTTTTTATTTTCAACTTTATTTATTTATTTTGAGAGAGCAGAGTGAGCACAAGCAGGGGAGGGGCAGAGAGAGAGGAAGAGAGAGAGAGAGCCCCATGCAGGGCTTGAACTCATGAATTATAGATCATGACCTGAGCTGAAACCAAGAGTTGGACACTTAACCGACTGAACCACTGAGGTGTCCCAACCAATGGGAACGTCTAATGACATCCAGAAATATAGAGGCAGGTATTGATTGTTCTATGGTTTCTGATAATATAATTAATAAGATAAAAGCTATTACCACCATTTCTTAGGCTTTCTTTCAGGAATGTTGGTAATTTGTCTACAGTCACAAGTAAACGCATATATTGTGGCTCAATGCACATCTTTTTGCTTAATTTTCATGCTCTTTTAAATCATTATAATTTCAATAATGTTGGGGTAAGTTAGGATGAATGCTATTTTATTCTCCATTTTTTTTCCTACTAGTTTTTGATGGGTGTGAAGAAAGAAAATTGATATTATGGTCTGCCCAATGTTTTAAAAATCTTTTTGATTATGGACCTAATGCTCAATTTAAGAACAAGATTTAGCAGGGCAAAGTAAAACACCCCCAATGTCTCTTTTCAGTAATTACTCAGGTTCATAACACCTGGGATGAGGATGTGACAGTGAGAAAGAAATAGTGATGTTTGATGACTTTTTTGTTTAAGAAATAAAGAAACAATAAAAAATTATATGAAACTAATTGAATGCTATGGTTGAGGCTAGACATTGTCTTCTCATGCTTGCGTGTACCATATTTAAAATGCGTACAAAAATTGGTTAGGGTGATTTGGACTTACAGTGCTGTTTCCCGCTCAGTACAGGTAAAAGTGTGTATTTTGTGTCTTCATTTTTACTTATAACACCAACGTCTTTTGTGAATATATAATGATGAAAAATCTAATGTGCTAAAGTAAGTTTATGTATGAATTAACACATTACTATCAGCTGCTTTGAGGAATGCAAAAATCCCTTTAATCTTTTTCAAAGACTAAACGTGCTTTGAGGTACTTTACAATTTTACTGAGCATAGTTATGTAATCTATTTTATCTATTAGTCCTTATCATAAAATTGGGCTCTCTAATATACTATCAATAGAAAAGGTATGGTGTGCAAATAGAATACTTCTTTCTTCATTTTCAAAAGTCACTTAAGTGTGAATACATGCTGTGCTGACTATTCTAAAAACAGTGGACTGATTTCCTGACTTGTTTCATAGGATGGTCATAAAATTATAGTTAATTTAATATTCTTTTTTATGTATATATGAAAAATAATTTCAAGGACACTTCATTACTTTTGAAATGACAAAAATAGCAGTATTACATAAGTACAAAAGAGGAAGTCTTGTCATATTTATTTTAAAAAGTAGATGTTACTCAATCTATAGATTCAATGCAATCCCAACCAATATCCTGGCAACTTACTCCCTGACAAAGTGATTTTAAACTTTATATGGAGAGGCAGAAGACCCAAAATAGCCAACTGTGACATAAAAATACATGAACAAAGGTAGAGCACTGACATTATCAGACTTTTAAGACTTACCTTAAAGCTAGAGTAATCAAGAGAGTAATGCATTAGTGACAACATAGACAAACGGATAACTGGGATGGAACCCAGAGCCCAGAAGTAGACTGCATAAATATAGGCAACTAATCTTTGACAAAGAGCAAAGGAAATACAATGGAGGAAAGATACTCTTTTCAAAATATGGCACTGGAACAATGGGACATCCACATGCAAAAAGAAAAAATAAAATCAATCGAGGCACAGATGTTATATCTTTCACAGAAATTAACCCAAAATGGGTCATTGATCTAAATTTTAAGAATCAAAACTATAGGGGTGCCTGAGTGGCTCAGTTGATTAAGGGTCCGACTTTGGCTCAGGTCTTGACCTCACAGTTCGTGAGTTCCAGTCCACATTGGGCTCTTTGTTGACAGCTCAGAGCCTGGAACTTGCTTCGGATTCTGTGTATCCCTCTTTCCCTGCTGCTCCCCCACTCATTCTCTGTCTCTCTCTCTCAAAAATAACAAACATTAAAAAAAAGACTCAAAACTATAAACATCCTAGGAGATAGTACAGGAGAAATTCTAGATGACCTTGAGTACTGCAATGGATTTTTTAGATAAAACATCAAAAGCATGTTCCATGAAAGAAACAACTGATAAGCCACAATTCATTAAAATTAAAAACTTCTGTTCTGTGAAAGACCCTGTCCAGAGAATAAGACAACAAGCTGGTGACTTGGAGAAAATATTTGCAAAAAAACATGTCTGATAAAGGACTGTTATCCAAAATAGACAAAAAATTTCTTAAAACTCAACAATAAGAAAGGAATCTATCTGATTTAAAAATAGGCCAAAGAGCTGAACAGATAGGTCACCAAAGAAGATATATAGATGGCAAATGCACATATGAAAGAATGTTCCACATCATACGTCATTAGGGAAATGGAAATTAAAACAACCGTGAGACACTGCTATGTGCATATTAAAAAGGCCACATTTATAACGTGACATTACTCAAGGTTGGCAGGAATGTGCAACAATAGGAGCTCTCATTCATTGCTGGTGGGAATGCAACGTGGTTCACCCACTTTGTAAGACAGTTGTTTCTTACAAAACTAAACATCCTCTTCCATATGATCCAATAATGGTGTTCCCGTGTATTTACCCAAAGGAACGGAAGTTAGGTCTATGCAAAATAACCTGCACACAGATGTTTACAGCTGTATTCATAATTATTTATATGAATATGTAGTGCTTTTTTCACAGTTGACCAAGGTTGACAGCAACGGAGATGCCCTTCAAATAGTGGAATAGACTAAAAACAAAACAAAACAAAACAAAACTCTGATACACCTATTCAATGGGATAGTATTCAGTACTAAAAAGAAATGTGTTATCAAGCAAATGTGTATTTATACGAAGCAAAAGAATGCTATCTGAGAAGGCTGCATTCTGTATGATTTCAACAGCATGATATTCTGGAGATGGAAAAATTATGGAAAACTTAAAATAATCAGTATCTGTCAAGGGATCTGGGGAGGAAGGGATGAATTCACAGAGCACAGAGGATTCGGGGGGCAGTGAAACTGTTCTGTATGACTTTGCAATTGGGTACACCCGTTAAACATTTTTTCAAACCCATAAAACATACAATACCATGTGTGAATCTTAATAGAAACTTTGGATTTAGGGTGATACTGATGTGTCAAAGTAGATTAATCAATTTTAACAAACGTATCACTGTGGTGAAGGATGTAGATATGGGGAAAGACTGAGTGTAGGGTGGAGAAGGGGAGTGCATGAGAACTTTGTACTTTCTGCCCAATTTGGTTATCTACTTAAAACTGCTCTGGGGGACAGCTCAGTGGCTCAATCTGTTAAGTTAGACTTCGACTCAGGTCATGATCTCACAGTTCGTGAGTTCGAGCTCCATGTTGGGCTCTGTGCTGACAACTCAGAGCCTGGCCTCCTGCTTCGGATTCTGTGTCTCCCTCTCGCTCGCTCTGCCCCTCTCCTGCTCATGCTCTGTCTCTTTATCTCTCTCAAAAATAAATAAACATTAAAAAAATATAAAATCAACTGCTCTAAAAAATCAAGTCTATTTCTTCTAAGTCAGTATGGTTTATTTGTAATTGCATCCTAATTGAGCTTATTTGGTCAAGCTAAAATGCTTAGATAATTTAAGTAAGTGTAAAAGTTTATTTTGCAATTTATTTCCAGTTTAATCTGACAACATGAAAAACAAATGTTTACATTGTAGAAAACACAGTACATATTCAGTCTGAATTAAATCCAAAATAAGGGAAACATGATTTCTTTTTAATGACTATATAATTGCATTAGAAATTTTACCGGCTTTATTGAGATACAATTGACACGTATAACACTGTGTAAGTTTAAGGTGTAAAATGTGTTGACTTGATGCACTTATATATTACAAAATGATCACCAGCATAGCATTAGCTAATACCTCCACCATGTCACATAATGACAATTTTTTGTCACTTAAGATGTACTAAAGTGACACTTAAGATGTACTCTCTTAGCAACTTTCAAATATATGATACAGTATTATTAACTGTAATCACTATGCTGTACATTAGATCATCAGAACTTATTCATCTTATAATTAGATGTTTGTATCCTTTGGCTTAATTTTACTGGAATTTAGAAATAAAATTAGGCTATGATATTAAATTATAGTTTCTTTATTTGGGGCTTAAGTTTGTTTCATGAAGATGTTAAGAGAGCTTCTTTGCTTTCAGTCAACGAACACATCTGCTACATCCTTTCTTAATGTATAGTCTAAAAACTGTATCAAAATTATATGAGGTTCTTGTTAAAAAGGCAGATTCCAACCACAACTCTGAGTCCTTAGTAATTCTTTATTATCATTTGATATATATATAAAACATATATATGAACTTTAGGATTCTTTTTAATTTTGTCTTATTTCCCTTCTATTAAAAATAATATTAAGTTTAAAAATATGAGTAGAGTAGTATCCACGGGCTTATTGCACTCCATAATATTTCCAAATGAATTAATCCTGATATATATGCATGTGTCTGTAAATATTCAGACTTATCACATATAAATAAAACATGCATTATAATATATATTTATAAGCATATATGTGGGTATGTAAATCTGAATAATGTTTTCCCATAATTTGTGGTTTCTGCCATTTGATGACATTTAGATATAGTTTGTTATTTTACTATTTTTTTCTACCTTGTTAGGTAAGTTTAAATATATCAAGCATCTATTACACATCTTTATTCATTCTAAATGCATATTCCTGGGCCTGTTGCATTAGTACATCTGGAGGTGAAGCATCTAAATCTGTCTTTACAAAAATTTTCTAGGATTTTTTGTTTATATTATCATTTAGAATCATTGCAGTAGTCCATAGGATCTTACCACAAATGATATGGTAAGCTTAGAATTGGAGTTTGAAATAGGGGGGGTGATGTTTGCTCCCGAATTCTTTCCCCATCCCTTCAATAAATCTTGTTTCCAGAATCTGATTAGACAACTTTATTTTATACCTAATATCTTGGATCTCTAGATTAACACTATATAACATTATTTATAACTAATTTAACATGATATAGACATTTTATTCTGTCTCGAAAAAAAAATATATATATATTTAGGTCTTAATTATTTTCCATATTAGTATATAGTATTATGTATAACATTAAAGCTAATAAATGCAATGTTTAGGTTATATATTTTTCATTTACATGGTTGTATATAATTTTTCTAGTTGTCGGAAAACAAACTATAAACCTAAGAATGAGCTGACAATACTTTTAAAGTCTATTCAAACTATTGCTAAATGTCCTAATTTATAGGAGAGGATTTTACTCCTACTAGTTGTCCTGACTGAAAACTTAGCATAATTTATGTTACTATCTACAAATTCCATTATATATGATGTGAGATGACTATATAAAATCATTAAATGAGTGAATAAATGAATAATAGACAAACTCATAATAAAGGAGACATGATATATAAAACTAATCTTGGAATGAATACCCAGAAATTAGTAAAAATTATTACTGACATTTTTATACATTATTATTATTGGCCCCTCACTCGAGCAATTACAACATAAAATCTCTAAATATTATAAACATGTGAATCCATATCTGAAGGCCTAAAATTTGAATAAATAGATTCTAGAACATAATTACCTCAGTAAACTTACAGAATGGCCATTCTGTATAGACACATGGAGAACAGAATTTTCCCAGCTTTCCAACCAAAGTCCAACAGGCACCCTGGGAGTAGCACAGGTTACTTTCTGTTAAGGTCTTAGAATTTCTCCCACACAGGAAGGAATAACCTATTACTGACCTATTTTGATGGTGTTCTGTGATCTTTTACCATCTGCATACCAGAAGGCCTGGTCTTTCTGGATATATTAGCTTATCAGACTGCATGACACAATTTTTTTCTCTCGACACATCATCTTCTGTTTTATTAATTTAAGATTTTTAAATAATGTTCAATTGTATACTAGTTATCTCTATATAAAGTTCAATTTGAAATTCACATGTTGATAACCTATGAGTCATAGCTGGGACTTTAACAATACAGTCTGTTATTAAACACATTTAATGTTTTATATCAATGTGAGGAACAATTTATGTGGTTTTAATATTACACAAATGTATGGCCAGGTAATATTGTGAAATAATATGTATTTATCTTTATGAGAGTGACTTTCCTGGATTTTCCATCAATTTGATATGATATTTTTGAATTTTTTTCTTAGTAGTATTATAGACAGAGTCAAAAAAAATGAAAAGAAAAGAAAAAAGAAGTAGTTAACACTTTCTGGCTATTAACTTCCAAATACTCAAGCCCTTAAGAAAACCTAGAAGAAGAAAGAACACTCTTGACTATAGGCATTATGATTTAAGAAGTAAAAAGGAGAGGAAATCTTCTTTTTTTTTTTTTTTTTTTTTTTTTTTTTTTACACCTAGTAAAAGAACCTCCAGGTAGCATAAGGAGACAGAAGTCACATGGATCCAGTGCCATGGGCCAGGCCTTACCATCCTGGAAGTCACTAATGCTCAGCTGAGCCCTAGAGGTCACCAAATGGGTGATACGCTGAGATACATATGGAACCATTTACTTTTTTTCCCAGCAATATTTTAGTGAGTGTATGTACATGCCAAGCACTATTTTAAACTTAAAAGAAGAAATGGACTGGTAAGAGAACAACAAACGTGAAATATCCAACTTTATCCTCTCATGGATCCTACATTCTAATTGTATGGGGTAAAGGGTAGCATGTGGGGAAAGAAGTGAAAGATTGTCAGGTGGCAAAGAGCTATGGGAAAGATTTGGAAAGAAAAGGATATGGAGGGTACCCAAAAGGTACTGGAAAACACACTTATTTTACACAGAGGTGGGTAAATGAGTCCTCAATGAGAAAGTGATTTTTGGGCAAATTCCAGAAGGAGCTAAGAAAAGAGGCAAGTAAATTTCTGGGAAAGAGCTGTCCAGGTGAAAGGAAACAGTTTCTATCAACAGTTCTTATATGTCTGCCTATTAGTAACCAAAAGCTCAACAGACAATTCGGGTATGTATTCGAGGTTGAGAAAAATTGTCCTAGATTAAGGAGGTAAGAAAAAGGGACACAGAAACACCAAGCTGGTTATTGATACTGAGAAGAGAACTGTTTAATCCCATAGTCTCTACAAATCAAATCAGTATGCTCAAGATGTCCACTCCAAAATTCGGGGCCCAGAAATGAGAAGTAGGTAAGAAACCCAAGGCTCTGATTACAAAATTAGTGTGAGTGGAACCAATTTCCAACACCAAGCAAAACTCAACCCTCACCCAGCTGCTTTAAGTCAAGATAGTTACCTCTGGTGTGTGATGGCCGGGGAGGGGGGTAGGTAGGGGAGATATTTTTTTTTTTTTTTTTTGCCAGGAGTTAGAAAGAAAATATAGGGAAAAAAACATATATGAGAGAGAAGGAAATAAAGCTGCACAAGACTATCAAGAGCCTCAGAACTCCTAGGACCATTCAGACCAATAAAGAAAACAAACAAACAAACAAAACTTTTTAGACTGGTAGCCAGTATATCCCTGAGGAACCAAAGACCTATTTGTCTCATGGTGTCTCACAGTCAGTAACCATAATCTTAGCTGTGCTTACTGTAAAGCAGTATGGGTCTATTATGAGAATTCTGTTAAGTATGACCTTAGTAGGCTGGAAAATAATGATACGGGTTTCAAGATTGATCATTTGAGAGCAATCCAAGGAACACGACTTGTGCAGAATTCTAGATCCGTTTTGAATTTAAAATAACCCTGAAAGGTCCAAATGGAGATATCCAGTCAGGAAGCAGAACTTTGGGGTTTAAAGCTCACGAGGAAAATTAGGGCAGGGGGTAAACATTTGGGGATCATCACCACATAGAACTTTGGAAATATGAAAATGAATGATATTGTTCATATATGGCATGCGTACATAGAAAAGAGAAATGGGCAGAATGAAATCCCAGGACCGCACTAAATTTTAAGAGCTGGGCAAAGGAAGAGGGTTCATGAAAAAGAATAATAGGGAACATAGGTGCCTAGAGGGTTTACAAGAAATATCATATGGCCTTTAATGTAACCTGCAATGTAGTTTAGCCACACTCCAAATACCCATCAGGAAATATAAGTGCCAATTCCTTGGTGCTCTGCTCAAATTATAACCTTTTTGATATAACCTTTGGGGTATGCAGTTTATCCATTCTACATAATCTATCCCTGGATCACATCAGAACAGCTGAGGTTGCAAATAGAAAGTCCTTTCTTTCAGTGTGCTTAGAATGGTAGTACTGAAGCACTTTTGGCAGCAATGATTATGTGATACTATAAAATATAGCTTTGTTAAACTTTTCTATGTCTTTTTTCTGTAAGTTTGCTGTGTTCCATAAATTGCAGTTTGCCGCGTGAGGACCAACAGTAGGAAGGTCTCCTTGGCCACCGTACTGGGAATAGCACTCCTACACTTCGGGAAATTCTCCGTTCGTTTATGATACCATCACTCATTTAACTGACCGAAATTTGATCTTTGCATTGGCTGGAAGAAGCAGATAAATTACCTACCTTTAGCTCACAAGCATTTAAGCCATATTTTTTCCCATGTAGCCCTCACCTGGTTTCTTTTCACTCATTCTACTCTCCTTTCACTCGTTTTTCATGATCTCATCTTAGTAAAACTATATTGTGTTGTACTGTATGTATGAAAGGCGAATTATGCGAGATATTCTCCATTTACCCGCTCAAACCTATCATCCTCCAGTTTGAACTATGTCCCGGAAAGCTGAACTTTATGTATAACGTCAACCTGGCTCATTTTCCCTGACTTTTGCTTAGCTTTGGTTAATGGAAAGTGCAGCCTGAAGGTCCGAAGACTGGAAGGTGGTGATTTGGAGACATTATTGTCTCATTTGTCTGCTGTGCTGTGGTTTGTCAGTGGCTGTATCCTTTTCCAAAAGCCATCGGCCCTCTCAAATTGTTGTCACTCCTGGCTCCGGAAACCTCCAATTTCTCATCACAAAATCCTGTCATTTTTCACCTCACACTGGGTGTGGCATCGTCACCCTGCTGTTGCATTTAATTCAGTGTTTAGTCGTCTTTGTTTGCCTAACCCTATCCAAACTTTGTAAAAAGGTTATTTCAATATCTGCTTTTTGCTAATGCTTTCAATATGTCACGTTTCCTGCTGAGATGTTGACTGAGGAAGCCGTCTTTGTACATTTTTTAATTAAAAGTTGTTCTCTATATTTTTACCAAGTGCACCCATACATATGCAAGCTTGCATGTATGCATATATCTGAACTGAATGACTTATTTCTAATTTTGTGAGCCAAGATCCTGAAATCCAGAATGAGACAAATAATGTCCTAAAATTATTAATTGGCTTATCTTGATTTTATTTCTCTCTATCCCTCTCAAACTCACACAAAAAAATGAAAGTTAACTTGTTATAGACAGCTTCCGCGTTGGTCCCCGATCTTCCCTTCCTCGTGGTATTCACACCCTTGCATAGTCCCTTTCAACGTTATATCAAGATCAGTCTGTGCAACTGGAAACATATGGCAAAATAATAGTATGAGTGTCTCCAGCAAAACAGTATAGTTGTTACCTCCAAGCTCTCATTCCACCCCAACAGAAACATTGGAAAACATGCAGAAACTGTCAGAATCAACTCAGTCAGAAATCTGGAAAACAGCCAAAGGTTTACAGCAACCAAGGAAAGACTGAATCAAGCAAAAGGGCAACTTCAAAATTGTGGAAAGACTTTGCAGAGTTTTGACTTTCCCTTGCCCTGCCCATCCTGCATGTGGCAACACTCATAAAGTGGGAAGAGCACATTCCCAGAGAGTGGGGCTCTGGTCCCAGTTTCTGGAGGGATTACAGCAGAGGCAGTTTGCAAATTATTTTGTATATCTGTTATAACCTACTTGGGGGACATTTGTAAGAGTGACCAAAAATGTTAATACATCTGTTTCCTCCAATTCAGAATTCAGGCCAAAAAAGAAGTGGTCATTGCTCTTCGACACTGCAAGCCAACCTAACCAACTTCAGACTCATTTGGCAAAAGATTACAACCGAAACATGCGATAGACTGCTTATACCTGGGAGCAAAAGCTGGGAAGAATTTAAGACATTAAGACATCTGAAAGAATATGTTTATAAGGGGAATCTTAGAGGGCTCTCTTCGCACCCAGAGCAAGACAAATACTTGGAAAGACTTGAGAAGGTTGCAAGAAACACAGTTAATATAAAAAGTCATTTGTTTCTCTCTGTGCCCGCAATGAACAAGTGAAATAGAAATTAAGCAACACAATGCCATGTGCACCCCATAATGAGGTGCTTAGGAATTAATCTAACAAAATATGCATAAGATGTATATGAGAAAAACTACAAAATTGTGATGAAAAGAACCGAAGAAGAATTAATTTAGGCAAAGTGTTCTATGCCCATGAGTAGGAAAATTCAATATTGTCAAATTGATCTATTGATCTATGGATTTGATGCAATCCCCATCAAAATTCCAGCAAATTATTTTGTAGATGTTGAAAAATAAAAGTCTATATCAAGAGCAAGAAATCCAGAATAGCCAACACAATACTGAAGGAAAAGAACAAAAGTTGGAGGACTAACACTATCCAACTTCAAGCTGTAGTAAGTAACACTATCCAACTTCAAGCTGTAGTAAGCTACAGCAATCAAAACATTGTGGTATTGTGGTGGGGTCCCCTCCCTAAGAAAAGAAAAGAAAAAAAAAAAAAAAAGAGAAAACTTCAAAGCAACCTAGCTATACTCCTAGGAGACAACATCCCTCACGACCTTGTAACATGAGACCACTTAATCAGACTGCATCTTTGTGTGTTACCATACGTGGGAGACAAAGAAGTAGAAAATACATAAAAAAACATTCCAGGTGGCATTTGGGGCTCAGTTCTCTGGGTACAAACCCAACTGAGTGGGGCCAGCAGGAATAAAGTTGCTTCCTGGAGAGAAAAACCTTGGTGTGAAGACTCTCTGTGCGAGAATACTGCCACAGTATTAGCAATAGACAGAACAGATCCATAGAACAGATCAAAACAGATCACAGGAAGTCCCCCAAAATAGACCTGCTTAAACAGAGCCAACCGATCCTTAACCAAAGGCAATACAATGAAACGAAGATAGACTTTTCATCAGATGAATGAATGAATGAATGAAGAATATGTGGTATAATATTCATGCAATGAAATATCGTTCAGCAATAAAAAATATGAAGTTCAGATGTAACATGGATGAAACTCAAAAATCTTGTATGCTAAGTAAAATAAATTAGACACAAAAGGACAAAATTATATGGAATGTATACCGCATGGAACATTTAGAATGGCAAGTTGAGACAGAAAGCAGATCACCATTTGCCAGGGAGTGAGGGAACAACAAACGGGGGAGAGGTTGCTTAAAGGTTACAGTATTTCCGCTAAGGATAATGAAAAAGTTTTTTAAATAGAAACTGATAATGGTTTCACAATACTGTGAATATAATTAATATCACCGAATGGTACTAAAAATAGTTAAAATTATATGCCATATACATCTTACCCACAATGAAAAATATTAAAAATGAGGGGCGCCTGGGTGGCTCAGTCGGTTGAGCGGCCGACTTCGGCTCAGGTCATGATCTCACGGTCCGTGAGTTCGAGCCCCGCGTTGGGCTCTGTACTGACAGCTCAGAGCCTGGAGCCTGTTTCAGATTCTGTGTCTCCTCTCTCTGACCCTCTCCCATCCATGCTCTGTCTCTCTCTGTCCCAAAAATAAATAAACTTAAAAAAAAAATGAAACAAAATTGGGGCACCTGGGTGGCTCAGTCGGTTAAGCGTCCGACTTCAGCTCAGGTCATGATCTCGCAGTTTGTGAGTTTGAGCCCTGCGTTGGGCTCTGTGCTGACAGCTCAGAGCCTGGAGCCTGCTTTGGATTCTGTGTCTCTCCCTCTCTCTGCCCTTCCCCTGCTTATGCTCTCTCTCTCTCTCTCTCTCTCTCTCTCAGTAATAAATAAACGTTAAAAAATTTTTAAAAAATGACACAAAATAAAAACTACTGAAGAAAGAAGGCTTGCTTCACCAGCTGAGACGATTTAATAAATTAATCCGTGGATGACAAATGTCACATTCAAACAGAGCGCATATTCTGTTACTGTATCTAGCCCAGGGGTAACAAATAAAATAATTTCATTATACAAACAGCAAAATGGAGGCCAAATGGCATGTTGCCATGTGTTGCTCCCATATCTTTGCTTCGTCTGTGTTAAGTGTCTGCTCTCTATGCCCTAATATAACTTCACTGTGTGTGTGTGTGTGTGTGTGTGTGTGTGCGCGCACACACACACATAATATATTTTAAAACTGATGATAAGACACTTCTCAGATTAGGTTACAAACACTAAAATTTCCATCTTATTCCCCTCTCTCTCTATCTCTCTCTCTCTCTCTCCACTTCTCTTTCCTCACTCACTTTTGGGGAAAGCAATTGCTATCTCCTTAGAACACTAGGGGTAGTCTTATGTAAGGAAAAACCAGATGGTAGGAAACTGAGGCACTGACCACTGGCCGGTAGCGACCACCAGACAAGGGGTAAGTGTGACTTATTTTTGACGATCCAGTTCCAGCTGAAGCTTTGACTGCAATCTTACATTGACTCTGAGTTGAAAGTTACAGCTCAGCTATCCCTGGATTCCCAATCTTCAGGATCTCGGTGCAAAAATACACACTTGTGGTTTTAATCCACTAATTGTGGGGGCAGTTTGCTTTGTACCAGTAGATAACTAATACCTAATTTATCCCTTATCCATAATTTAAGACTTAACCTTTCCATGACAAAGAATATTTTGTTTTAGAAGAGTAAGGCCACTTTCTAAGACCAAAGTGAAATAATGTGAAAGGTTTAATTATAATTGTCTTTATTATTTTTCAGAAAAAAGAAATAACTTTTTAATATATTTTCCCATTTTTTCCCCTGAATAGGCCACCTTCAAAAATTATTCTTATACATGACTCAAAATCTAATAAAAAATATGAGCTTTCCTTCTTCACTCATATTTTACAGGTTTATGAAATTAATTGAAACATGAAACACTGCAGTAGGCTTCCAGCGATTGTGTGGTGCAAAAAGTTCCGTAAAAATTTAATCAAAATTGGTTCAAAGTGCAAAGTATCAACAAACACATACTCAGAGTCTCCATCTATCAACAGAAATTCTTACTGGAGTAAAAGGTATACATTCTAATTGCAGTGCGATTTATGATGATGGTTCACAACTTATGGGGAAAATAATTACTTTGTCTCAGAATAAAATTAATAGTTTAAATTTCAATGAGGTGAACTCTATTACTATAACACTTATGGGAAATAAAATTGCCTCATAAATAGAGCAACTGTAGGAAAATATATTTCCAGGTGATAGAATTTACTAAAAGCGGTATTTAATTAAGTAACGGAAGACATTATGAGGTCAGAGTGCAAGCACAATTATAAAACACAAAAGATATAATTAATCTGCCCTTGAGCATTAGCAATAAAGATAGTTAATATACATTGCATCTGTAAAATATATGTATATGTATATATCTATATATAGATATATATACATCGTATTAAACCTTCTTCTTAACATCTTCTTCTTTAACACCTTCTTCTTAAACATCGTATTAAAACTTCTTCATTTGTGGAAACCATTAGCATATACAAATGTTTTTGAAACTTTTTGAGTAATTATTAATTGGCTTTCTGGTCCACAACACAAAATTTGCTGGAGGAGGGGGCAAAAATCCTGGCATTTAAATAGTGGTCCATGCCAATGTAATAAGTATAAAAGTAACAAAAGGAAAGTATTGCCTTCTTAGCTTAGATCACCGGAGCTAACCTATACTTTACTCTATGAACAACTTGGAATTGATTCATTTGGATGTGTCTAGTTAACCGAGGGTCACAAAGGCACCCTAAATGCAAGGTAAGTGAATGCTACACTTATAAAGAATCATCGAAGAACCATAAAGCACTACCTCTTGGCTGAAGCCTTCTTGACAGAGCTCGGGAGGGGCTGTGTATAAACTCACCTGTGAGAAAGCAAATGTACGGCCAGGGGATAAGAAATATGTCTGGAAAATAAAAGTAGATGGTAGATTTTAAGGGTGAGTGTTGGGGGGTTGGGTAATGGACAGCAGGAATTAAGGCGGGCAGTATGCATGATGGAGACAGTGAGCTGAGGAGAGTGTTACGTGGCTACGCTGAGTGGGTTATGGTGGGAGGTGAGTATATCTGAGATGCGTTCTTCTTCCAGAGGTAGGAAGTTAGGTGATTGGTGGCAGAGGGGAGGAGTGTTAGCATTTCCACAGTAGAGACAGACTTTTCACTCATTCTGCGGAGTAGATGAGACTTTTAACAATGTTGGACACAACTTTGTAAAGTCCACAAATGAAGATTATCCAGTTGTAATGAAAGGGACAGAATTCTGTTTCTAGTTACAGATGGTGATCTCTTCTACATAAGGTCCAATTAAATAAACAGTAGCTATTATACTTTAATTAAAAAAAACCCTTAAAAATAAATGAATAATAAATCAATGGTGGCTATGTCCAGACGGTGAAACACACATTAAACAATTAAAACAGAGAGTGATTGTCCGGGTCACAAATTTCCAGTAAACGCGTGAATGACTGAAAGTAGATAAAAGCATATTAATAAAACACTGCAGCTAAAATATGACACATGATTTTGAACAACTAGAGAGTGTCAGGAAAATAAATTAATGTGCGATTGAGTCTATAAATTCATGTGCATTTCAGATGACTTTATGACAGCAGAAAATAGAGAAACAAACACCATTTGTAACATTATCTTACTCTCTGGTAAAAAATGTCCACAGAGTTACACATTAAAGCTTCTTGTTGATTTTCACAAATATTCAAAGCAGCAATGATGCTGTGTGTTTTTATTTTTTTTAACTTTTTTAATGTTTATTTATTTTTGAGAAAGAGAGAGAGAAAGAGGACAAGTGGGGGGTGGCAGAGAGAGAGACACACACACAGAATCAGAAGCAGGTTTGAGGCTCTGAGCTACCAGCAAAGAGCCTGACACTGGGCTTGAACCCACAGACTGTAAGATCATGACCTGAGCTGAAGTTGGACACTTAACCGACTGAGCCACCCAGGCACCCCTGTGCTGTGGGTTTTTAAAAGGATACCCACTCATTTGCAAGAAATTGAGCAATGTAGACATACAAAAGGGAAAAACAAATCATAAAACAGAAGCAAGGAAAAAGGCCCAAAAATACTACCACACAGAATTAATTTTCTTTATTTTGGCAAAAGATTCCAGATCTATCTGTAAAAATAGAATGACACGAGTTTAAACCTGAGTACCTACTATTTAAGCTATGATTAACAAAATATGCTAAAATGTACTGAATTTGAAAGAAACTGAGATAAAACTAAAGCACCCCAAATAAATGTTCCTTTATGATAGTCATAATGCATAAAAATATGATAGTTATAATTTATAACATGATAGTTACAATGATTAATATGAGAAAAAGTAGGCACTGCCTTTCATTTATTTTTCTAATAATTACAATTCTGTTTATTATACACCACTTTTGGATTTCAGGGAAAAAACCTGAAGTCAGCATATTTACACTCTCCCCACTCCATCTATCCCCTACTTTTTCACTGCTCAAGTTTCAGTTATTTCAATTTTGCTCTTTAAATGTGCTTAGTCTTTGTTATATACAGGACTAGCTGTAATATTCACCAGTGATGAATTGTCATGAGGTTTTAATTACCATTTTTTTTTGTTCCCCCATTAAGTTGACAAGGTTTAAATATTCAAGATCCAATGTTAATCTTTTTTTCAAAAATTCATGGTTGCTGTATTCCTTGAGTTTTGTTTTATTTAAAAAATGCTTGCTAATTTTAAATTGGAACACCAAATTTACCAGACATAAAATTTTAGTGACTTAACTTCTCATTATCTGTGAATATATATTAATAGTCTTCTGGAATTGAGTGTTACCCAGGAAAAACATGGGAATAAAGCTTCCCCAGATTAAATCTAACTTAAACCCTAATTCTAAATTAATCCCTCAAATCAGCTCCTTCACTTGCCATGATTTCTGCCATACCTCCGACCTCATCAACGAATTCTCACCCATGCTGACTCGATTCCTCTCAAACTTCTGTTGAGCCAGAAATCTGTAATCCTAAATTTGGTGGGAAAAGGCTAAACTGCTTTAAATGCTAATAGTAAACATAAACTCCCCAAATCCTTTCCAAAAAAGAAAAAATAACGAATCTCATAAAGTTAGTATTTCCTTGTCTTAAATTGTGCTACCCTGGAAAAAGACAAAGATTTGAGTGGAAGTCCATTCTAAGGAGATTGCAGGAAGAATGCTTAAGGGAGGGAGGTAGTAAGCTAGGGGAGAACAGCAAGTTGAAATCTAGTAGGTTAAAAGCAAGTAACTTCTGGAGCCCACTGGACATCTACCCACAGGACACCCTTGAAAGACCCTATGGAATGTTCCCCAGTGATTATCTATTGGGTGAGGAAGCTTGTTTATTTATCCATGAATTCCACTGTCATTGGTTGAGGGTTGCTTTCTGAGTCATCAATTCCCTATCACCTCTGGTGCAAACGCTCAGGCAGACAGGCAGGCATTTGTAGTAGGAAGCAGTTAACAGAAGTTGAGTGCTGAGGATATGTCCCAGCACTGCTATATCCTGCCATAGCCAGAGTGAGCTCAATCTCAACCTCTACCCCCCGATTTCATCCTATATCTGACACATAACACTCCTATTCCAATAGGCAGTTCTTTTGGGTCTAGCCTCACTTTATTTTTTTTTATATTTTTTATTATGAAATTTATTGTCAAATTGGTTTCCGTACAACACCCAGTGCTCATCCCAACAGGTGCCCTCCTCAATGCCTATCACCCACCCTTCCCTCCCTCCCACCCACCCATTAACCCTCAATTTATTCTCAGTTTTTAAGAGTCTCTTATGGTTTAGTTCCTTCCCTCTCTAATTTTTTTTCCTTCCCCTCCCCCATGGTCTTCTGTTAAGTTTCTCAGGATCCCCATAAGAGTGAAAACATATGGTATCTGTCTTTCTCTGTATGACTTATTTCACTTAGCATAACACTCTCCAGTTCCATCCACATTGCTACAAAAGGCCATATTTCATTCTTTATCATTAGCAAATAGTATTCCATTGTGTCTATAAACCACAATTTCTTTATCCATTCATCAGTTGATGGACATTTAGGCTCTTTCCATAATTTGGCTATTGTTGAAAGCGCTGCTATAAACATTGGGG
The DNA here is from genome assembly GCF_023721935.1 of Panthera uncia. NCBI lineage: Eukaryota > Metazoa > Chordata > Mammalia > Carnivora > Felidae > Panthera > Panthera uncia. Next base: position 130,121,587 of record NW_026057577.1, on the reverse strand, counting down.
TACAAGTGCCCCTATGCATCAACACTCCTGTATCCCTTGGGTAAATTCCTAGCAGCGCTATTGCTGGGTCAGAGGGTAGATCTATTTTTAATTTTTTGAGGAACCTCCACACTGTTTTCCAGAGTGGCTGCACCAGTTTGCATTCCCACCAACAGTGCAAGAGGGTTCCCGTTTCTCTACATCCTCCCCAGCATCCATAGTCTCCTGATTTGTTCATTTTAGCTACTCTGACTGGCGTGAGGTGATATCTCAGTGTGGTTTTGATTTGTATTTCCCTGATGAGAAGTGACGTTGAGCATCTTTTCATGTGCCTGTTGGCCATCTGGATGTCTTCTTTAGAGAAGCGTCTATTCATGTCTTCTGCCCATTTCTTCACTGGATTATTTGTTTTTTGGGTGTGGAGTTTGGTGAGTCCTTTATAGATTTTGGATACTAGCCCTTTGTCTGATATGTCATTTGCAAATATCTTTTCCCATTCCATTGGTTACCTTTTAGTTTTGTTGGTTGTTTCCTTTGCTGTGCAGAAGATTTTTATCTTGATGAGGTCCCAATAGTTCACTTTTGCTTTTAATTCCCTTGCCTTTGGGGATGTGTCGAGTAAGAGATTGCTGCGGCTGAGGTCAGAGAGGTTTTTTTCCTGCTTTCTCCTCTAGGGTTTTGATGGTTTCCTGTCTCACATTCAGGTCCTTTATCCATTTTGAGTTTATTTTCGTGAATGGTGGAGAAAGTGGTCTAGTTTCATCCTTCTGCATGTTGCTGTCCAGTTCTCCCAGCACCATTTGTTAAAGAGACCGTCTTTTTTCCATTGGATATTCTTTCCTGCTTTGTCCAAGATGAGTTGGCCATACTTTTGTGGGTCCAATTCTGGAATTTCTATTCTATTCCATTGGTCTATGTGTCTGTTTTTGTGCCAATACCATGCTGTCTTGATGATTACAGCTTTGTAGTAGAGGTTAAAGTCAGCCTCACTTTAAATTAGCTGTCAAATGCCATTTTTAAAGGGGTTCTATGTCCATATTGAGAGAGAACTTAACAAGTGTCTTCCAACCACTATGCTGGTTAGAGATTAAAATTGAGGAAATATGGTATAAGAGGGAAAAAAGGGTTAGTAGTGTAAGCATCTGGAAATTACTTATGACCCATGGAAAAGGAAGTTATACAAATAATATGACATCTTCCTTCTCTTTTTCCAATCTTCCTTCCCCTGATGAACCAGGAGAATCAGTTTTGGATAGATAGTTAATGCAATTCTGAACTCTGCCTGTGCTGTCTCTTTACGAATGCATGTCACATTTTGGTATATATCACTATCATCTAAAATTTTTTGTGAAAATGAAGATTATCAGACATCTTTCCTAGGGAATTTGATTCAATTGTCCCTGGGAAAGGTCCAGGACCCTCCGGTTCTAATAAGTGCTTTAAATAATTTTTGTGGTCCTTGAACCACGTTTCAGGAACCCATATAGTATATTTCAGGGATATTTACATTTTGGTTGAGAATAGCCAAAAAATAAACAGTTTTTCTCTGTACTGTTACCCGTGGAAATTTATGAATAGAAGACCCAGAGACCCAGAGAGAGTCAGACTCTAAAAATTCAAGTAATGTTAATATTTTAACTTCTTTCTTTACTCTGATTTTGCCCCCCACCTCATTCCTATCTAGGAATATTAGCAGATCTATTATGTGCAGGTACCACCCACAGAGGAGTTAGAGGCTCTACTTTCAAAAAGACATTTAAAAATTAGCAGGATGGGGGGAGGGATGAAGATTCTTGGAGAACAATACATGTCATTTATGGATTCCCAGATCTCAGTGAGAAAAATGGAATCTCAGAAGCCAAATAGCAGTGGTCCATCAGAGACGAGTCTCCAGAAATGTTTGAGATAGGCAGTCTATGAAGGTGCTGCTTGATATGTACAGAAGGAGAAAGTCTAGGACGGATAGGCAGAACATTTACTTAAGTGAAAGGTGGACCCAGGCTATTGGAGGCTCCTAACCCTTCCCCTTGAATGTACGTTTTACCCTGTTCTCACAGTTGAAGCCATTTTCAAGGGTTCAGTCTTGAGAGAGAAAGGTGTTGTTGAGGCCATCTGGACAGTATACATGACAGAACCCAGTCAAGACCTCTACAGAAACTTCTCAAATTCTGGTGGGTGGGTGCAGAGATCTACTCATATTGAAGCTGCTCATAACAAGCCTCATGGATAAGTTCTTTTGCTTATTAAACCCGCCACCTACCAATCTAGATGGCCTTTCAGGGACCAGTTTACAAATTATACTGATTAAATTAGTTTACTAGCTGTCTGTCAACCTTCGAATGTCTTCATTCAACACAGGAGGAAGATATGCAGCCAAGGTTAACACATGAACCTCCATGATATGCCAGAACCAGTTGAAAGCTGGTCAAGAACTTAAAAATAGTAACATCGGACAACTGGTAACAAAGATGGCTTCCTAGAATAGGCACTGAGTGTAAAAACACTTGAATTGAAAGTGAAGGCAAACAGTGAGCATCTAAGGTAGTAGAAATTCTCAGTGATAAGGGGCAAGGTGGCCTGTCCTGTGGATGACAGTCAACCTCTTTACCTCGACACTCTAATAATGCCTTTAAAGGCTTATAAACAGCGATGATGTTAAGAAATTAAGTTATTAACAGTCTTAATAACCCATGGTCTTTCTCAAACCAAAGCTGTTCTGGTTAAAGTACTGCTCGATGCCTAAAATTCTAATATTCAGGAGCCCACACTGAGCCCCTAATGACATTATTCTTTGGAGTCCATGAGTTTTCAGGCTGATTGTATTGAAACCCTCCCATCAAAGGGGAGGACAGTTCATTTTCTGCATTTAGATAAACATATGCAGTGTTGCTGCCAGCACCAGCTACAATAAGTTTCCAGAATGTCATTTCTATTAACAGGGTATCCTACGCAGCATTACCAGTAATCTATGGGCATATTTTTTACATCAATATATATAGCAATGGATTCCCTCCTATAGAATTCACTGGTCACCACCCAGAAGCCAGTTGGGTTGAAGGTTGATAAGCTTATTGACAGCTCATTTATGATATTACTCTGGAAGACAATATGCTGAGAAACCGAAGTGCCATCCAGTAATATGGCTTAAATCATAAGGTAAAATTTAGTGTTTCTTACAGTCTGAATACACAAATTAAGAAAACCAAGGTAGTGAGGAGAGTGAGAGTGTCCTAGCATACAGGTACATTTAACAATCCCACAGGAAACAATTTTTGCTGATTCCCACAATCTTTAACTCCATTGGTTTGGAGATTTTAGCCCCCAGTGGAAAAAAGCTTCAATAGGAAAGATGGCCGTAGTTTTGATGAGTTGGAAGCTAGGTTATTCCCCTAGTCATTTTAGAATTCCTATGCCCCGGAACCAACAGGCAGAAAAGGAGCTGACTTTATTGACTATTGTGATTGATCTGGATTATCAGGAAGAAACAGGATTGCAGCTACATAATTTAGGGGAAAATAATCATATTTGGAATTGAAGGGAGTCACTGAGGATTTTACTAATGAAAAATTCTGGCAGCATAATAAAAAGAAAGCTACTGAAGAATCATACCCTGCATAATGATTTTTTGGGTCACCTCTCCAGGAACAAACAAAACACCTGTCTAAGTGGTAGAAGACTATAAATGCAATGGGGATTGGGTGGTTGAAGAAGACAAATTCAAAATTCATGAAGTAGGAATCATGCAAAATATGCTTTAAATTCATTATTTCCTTTTTCACCAATTTTAACCCTTACTACCTTTGATTTTCAATCAAAGATGATTGCTGATCTCAAGGCTTCCTTCTTTATGTGTTTGCCTTTTGGTTTTTGATAACTGCTACTCCCCCTGTTCCCTCCAGTTACAACTAGGTACATGTGACTTACTTATCCCTTTCCTCCACCTACACCTCCCCACACTTTGTGAATAGTTCATTTATTAAAACTCTCCTGAATTATCGTAATTTAAGTTGTCACCTGCCTCATGTTGGAACCTTGACTAATATTTCCTGTTATTATTATACGGATGTGAAATACCTCAAGTTTGCCAACAGAATAGATCTATCTTTTTTTTTAATTGTAACCTTTATTCACTTTTGAGAGACAGAGTGTAAGTGGGGAGGGGCAGAGAAAGAGAGAGAGACACAGAATCTGAAGCAGGCTCCAGGCTCCAAGCTGTCAGCACAGAGCCTGACGCAGGACTTGAACTCACGAATCGAGAGATCATGACCTGAGCCCAAGTCGGTGCTTAACCGACGGAGCCACCAAGGTGCCCCTGTCTTTGGAGTTTTATAACAATGACTGTAATAGCTGTGCTGTAGAATATTTATTGTCAACTGTAGTCAATATTGCTAAATTGCTTTATTAAATGGTGATAGATAAAATTCATATCCCTTAAAAGTATACAAGATTCTACATTAAGTATCTTTGTCAAAACTCTGTGCTACAAAATTTGTTAACTTTTACACATATTGCATATGATAAAACTTTCTTCTAATTTGAAATCTCACTGGGGGTGCCTGGGTAGTCAGTGTCCGACTGTTGATTTCAGCTCAGGTCATGATCTCATGGTTTGGTTCATGACATTGAGCCCCTTGTCAAGGCTCTGCCCTGACAGTGTGGAGCCTGCTTGGGATTCTGTGTCCCTCACTCTCTGCCCCTCCCCAACTCCAACTCTCTGTCTCTCAGAATAAATAAATAAAACTGTAAAAAAAAATCACCGTTGGGGCGCCTGGGTGGCTCAGTCGGTTGAGGGAACAACTTCGGCTCAGGTCAGGATCTCACGGTCCGTGAGTTCCAGCCCCATGTCGGGCTCTGATCTGACAGCTCAGAGCCTGGAGCCTGTTTCAGATTCTGTGTCTCCCTCTCTGACCCTCCCCCGTTCATGCTCTGTCTCTTTCTGTCTCAAAAATAAATAAACGTTAAAAAAATTTTAAAAAATCACTGAAAATAACTTCTTTTATTTTAAATTTTAATATTATAATTATTTCCTTTACTGTGGTGTGTATGCATTTTTAATCTTTTCAAATAAATTGTTCAGAACAAGACTATAAAAGATTTTTACAAGATTTTGAAGTTTGCTTCTTTGTATTATGTATGTGTGTATGTATGTGTGTATTTATTTTAAGAGAGCATGAGCAAGGGAGACGGAAAGAGAGAGAGAGAAAATCTTGAGCAGGCCTCACGATCGATCAGTGCAGAGCGCAACACGTGGCTCAGTCCCATAACCCTGGGATCAGACCTGATATGAAATCAGGAGTCAGACACTTGAGCGACTAAGCCACCCAGCTGCTTCTGAAGTTTGCTTCTTTTTAAAGAAATCTGTCAGGCCTAATGTCATAAAAGTATTCCCTACATAATAGTATTATATTTTCTTGCAAATATTTTTGTAATTTTTTTTACATTTATTTATTTTTGAGAGACAGAGAGAGAGAGAGGCAGAGCACAAGCAGGGGAGGGGCAGAGAGAGAGGGAGACACACAATCCGAAGCAGGCTCCAGGCTCCGAGCTGTCAGCACAGAGCTTAATGCGGGGCTTGAACTCAAACCATGAGATCGGGACCTGAGCTGAAGTCGGATGCTTCACCAACTGAGCCACCCAGCCGCCCCTTGCAAATATTTTTATATTTATAATTTTAATATATATAAAAGGTTTATATTTTGAAAAATAAATGCCAGGTGTGCCATGTATTGTCTCAACATTACTCATTTGAAATGTATCCATCATGTATCAAAATTTCATTTATGTGTGAGATCTGAGTACTATGTTTTATTGTTTTACGTACTAAACCTTCACAGTATCATAATAATGTCCTTTTTTGATATTTTTGTCTACAATCTAGAAATTTTTCCAATTATTTTGTTTTTTTTTCCAGTTTCGGCTTTCAGCTATATTATCTTGTTTTCTTCTTTTTTCAGTTCCTACTGCCAGCGATTAACCTCCTTTGTTCTCTAAAGGTTATATGTTAATGCTTTTAAACTTAGTATTGCAATTTCTTCTCTCCTGTGAACAACTTGCCTTATCTTAAAACATACCCAGACTTCTTTTTAGGTTTATTTTGTCTTGATTTAGATTGTTTTCTCCAGGCATTTACTGAGGTTTCTTCAATCCTTTTTTGTTGTTGCTGCCACTGGTTTTCTTTGCCTTTTGTGGTAGAGGCTTTCCTACTTTCCTCAGCTACCTAGCTATCATTGTCCTTTGCAGCATGGACAGTGCTTATCGAATGGTGGACACTCTATAAGGTGAGGACATGAGTAGATGTGTTACTTTTGCGGGGGGGATACTCTAGTATTCAGTGTTCTTAAACTTTTTATTTTTTCTCCTATCTTCTGATTAGAGAATTTAAGACTGAGTCTATTGATTTTTGTAGACAAAGTCAGGCAGGTTGCTGAGGGACAGAATATTCTTCATTTCTTGGGCCTGGTGATTTCACCATCTCCTTAGAATCAAATCTCACCCTCCTGAAATGGCTGAAGTTTTCGTGCTCTGACTGCTTCTGAATGAGACTTTCCAGCCATCTAATTCAAATAGATCTTTTTTGTTTTTTCAACAAGTCGATAAAGACTTTGCTAGATCCAAGTTTTGTCAACTTTAATTCCCTTATATTTTCTTCTGCTTTCATAATTATCGTTCTCATTCTTTTATCAATTTCTATCTCTGGACCGTATCTTTGTATAATAAAATTACTATAAGTAATTCGAGGCAAGTTGTATTTGGTAAAAATCCTCTGTATTTCTTTAGTTCTTTTTAGATTAATTGTTGTAATAGCAGGAATTTTGTAGGGTTACATTATCTATTCGACCATAAAGAATAAATTACATCTAGGATATGATTAAGACACAGACCTAGGTTTACAGTTTGTGACAACTATATTATCCTTGTGTATTTTTTTTCTAGCTTTATGTTAAAAACATAGGTTTTGCTGAAAGTTTACCAGTATAGTTTCATGAAAATTATAGCCTTTAAAAATGCCAAAATACAAGTATTACAAATATACACAAAAAGATATGATTCTTTAGGAAGTATGTTTCCCGTCCTTTCCTCTTTATCTTTTGAATATATAGAAAGCATGATTATGTAATATGATTTGTTATATCCCTAAACTTTTAAATATTTGGATAAAAATAAATGAGCTATATTTGGATACAGTTTCATTGAAATGAAGGAATCAACTTTTTTTAATCATTTAATAAACATTTCCTTTCCAAAAATATACCCTACATCACCAGCCACAAGTTTATTTTTAATTATGTTTTCCAAGATTTCAGAACTACTGTGTTTTGCTGTGCAATTTCAACTCAGTTTGTTTCAAAAGTAATACTATTATAAATTTATTCTGATTTCTATTTACCTTGGCAGAACACTTTGGTAAAATTGCAAACAGCAGTCAGAAGTGTCTTCTTTGTGTTGGTTAGTGAGACATCCCCTCCCCCCTCAAAATCAACCCCTATTCCCAAAGGTCCTTAAACTGTGTAAGGGCACTCATGGTTTCAAACCTCAGAATTTCAGTTTATAAAGTTTTGGTTGACATTATGATTACAGGTTTAAGAAGTGTGATAACGGTATTAACATTTGAGCAGTCATGTTCCAACATGCTGTGGAAAGGAAATGGAGCATTTTCATACAAATTAAGAGAAATTTGCTCCTACTCTTAGTCATTGAGTAATTACAGCTAATCAGTCAGTCAATCATGACAGAGACATCTTTGGGAAATACTCCTAAAATAGCATTTAATTTTTTTTTTTTCATTTGGCAAGGAGAGCTTCACTTTAAATATTTAAGTGAATCATTAATTTAACTATATAGAGTATGAATTATACATATTCACATCCCAAAAGAATCAGAAAATCAAACAGATAAAATAACGTATTTTGTTTTCTAAAATTTTAATTAAAAATGTACATTAATTTTAAATTTTACAACTAAGTTTTATACATTGTTTTTGTTTTATTTCTATACACTAATTTCTTGAGGAATTTGATGTTTATTACCATTTTTTTCTTATGGAAATGGTGTATTAGTTTAGCATCTGAGATAAAATAACTTGTAAATTTGTCTACAAAGTTAATATAAACCAAAACAATCATGAGTAAATATGGTAAATCCTATACTAATTTTGAGATTTAGTTTGCAACCTAAAAGTAATAAATTCCTAAAAACTTTTAAAGTATTTTTTGCTTTACTGCCGTGTTTATCAGAAGTATTATTAAAATGTCAAATCATTTGTATAGTCAAAACAATAGTCTTTTTTTGTTGTTTTTGTTACCTGACATGCCCACTGGAGCATTTTAGTTATTCTTGTTAGAAAGGTAAGTTAATTAAATCGTTAAGAAGTTGGTTCCTTTTCTTTTTCATGAAACTTAAGAAAAAAATAAACTAATGGGAAAAGATGTATGTTTTTGTCATTTAAATATACTTAATACATTAAAAAAACATAATTCTTCTAACAAGCAAAATAAAGAAACGTTTCCCCCTAGGAAAATTATTTCATTACATTTTATTCCTGACAATACATCCTAAATATCTAAACAGGTTAATGTGGATGAATAATATTCATATTTTTAATTTTGCATAGTATTTTGTAGTATAGACGAGCTATCATTTTACCCAATGAATCTCTACCGACGGCAATGAAGAATATTACATTAGTTTTACTACTAAAAATAACAGTATAGTAAGCATTCATGTTGTTATAGACAGAATTGTGTCTTCCAAAATGTATATGATGAAGTTCCAAACCACAGTCACTCAGAATTTTCCTGTATTTGGATATATATATATATATATATATATATGTATATATATATATATATATATAAAATATTTATTATATATAATAAATATATAAAAAATTATATATATAATATATATAATTATATATCCCTGGGATCCTGACCTGAGCCCACATCAAGATTTGGATGACCAACCGATTGAGCCACGCAGGCACCTCTGGAGTTGGCTTTTTAATTTAGTAATTAATGCACTATGGCAGGGGTCCTTAGAAGAAGAGATTAGGATGTAGGCATGCACGGGGAAAATCATATGAAGATGCAAGGAAAAGATGGACAACTACAAGCCAAGGAAAGAGGACTCAGAAGAAACCAACCATCCAACCATGCTTATGCTTTTTTATATATATATATTTTTATTAAAAAAATTTTTAATGTTTTATTTATTTTTGAGACAGAGAGAGACAGAGCATGAGCAGGGGAGGGGCAGAGAGAGAGGGAGACACAGAATCCAAAGCAAGCTCCAGGCTCTGAGCTGTCAGCACAGAGCCCGATGCAGGGCTCGAACCCACGAACTGTGAGATCATGACCTGAGCCAAAGTCAGATGCTCAACCGACCGAGCCACCCAGGTGCCCCAACCATGCCTTTGCTTTTATCTCAACCTTATACACTCCAAACTGGTGAGAAAATACATCGAAATTTTTTAAGCTATCCAGTCTGTGGTACTTTGTTTTGGCAGCCCTAACAAGCTAATATATATGTATATTATTTTTACAATATATGCATTTATTTTATTGTATTGATATTTCTATAAAGAAGAGTTTTAAAAAAAGAGTTTCAATAGAGAGTTATTAGGTCAGTTGGTCTATATATTTAATTTCAACAGGCATGGGGAGATTACTTTCTCAAATATTTATAATAATATATAATGCAAATAAATATATTACTTTCCTTAGGGTTTTTTTTTTCATTTTAAAATTCTAGGGGTTCCTGGCTTGCTGCTCAGTTGGTAGAGCATGTGACTGTTGATCTCACGGTTGTGAGTTCAAATTCCATGTTTCATTTAAAAAATGAAAAAAAAAATCTACTAGTTTAATTATTAAAGGTTGATACTCATTCACTTATATGCGTACACATACATATATATTTAACACATACAAATTATGTATATGTACAACCTTAATTTCCTTTTCCAGTTACTAATGATTACAATGAACAGTTATATTTGCTAGCCATGTGGATATTTTCCTTGTTTTAGTCGACTGCTGGGCATTCACATCATTTGCAGTTTTTCTTGGATAGTATTTGCTGTGTTTCTTTTCCCATTGTTTTCTCTTCTTGAAAAAGAAACAAAGGAAACCAGGACAAGAAGTTGTTAAACAAGAGGCTGAGAGAAGTCTCAATGCAGAGTTTCAAGGCAGTGAGTGTATCTTTTCCTTTATTTCATAAAGAGACAAAAGTACAAATCAGGTTCTCACAGTAAATAAGTAAGTGATATCATATGTTATAATCATATATATTCCACATTTGGAAAATGCACTCAAGGTTGACTTTAAAAGTACTTTTTGGCTTTCAACTTCTATGTTCATAGAGTTGAGTATTTGTATGGTAGATTAGTTTTGTGCAGTAATAATAAGTAGGTAATTTACTATTGAATCTATTCAGTAGTAACATATAATTTTTCAGAGCAATAACTACAGTGTTATTTATGTAGGCTTAATATGCAAAATGGTAATTTGTGTTTGAATTATCACCTAGGAAAATTAAGCTACAATCTAATGGTTTTTGCTGACATTTAATTTCACAATAACTGATTACAGTATTATAGTCCATTATATTTTTGAACCCATTATAGCTTTATAGTATTATAAATAATTAATCTTTTTTTCCACTGGTTCTTATGGTATATAAATATTCTATAGTATGCTTGCATAGCAACTGTTCTTTTCATGTTAACATAATTTATCTCATTTTACATATTAATGCCTTATTATATCCTTAAATATTCAACTAGTGTTTTAATTTAACGCTACCAGTAATGTTTTTCTATATTATTTTCTTTTTAATTTATATAAGGGGAACATTTAATGCATTCATATGAAACACACGTTGATATCTGGCAACTCTATGCTCACTGAAACGTAAATGCAACAAAGACATTTGTAAAATATGACATTGATTTAATTACATCTTTATTTCAACTAGAATGTAAATAATACCATTTTGCTATTTCAATATTTTGGTGCTGGATTTCATTAAACTCTAAATAAATGTTACTTATACATCTACAGTTTACATATGGAATAAAGAAACAACGCTATTCTGTTTTGAAACAATCTGTTATAGATTTTATAGGAAACTTCCATGGAAACTGTCTACCTAAGTTTCACATTAAGAATACAATTCGTGAGGTGCCTGGGTGGCTCAGTTGGTTAAGCATCTGATACTTGATTTCAGCTCAGGTCTTAATCTCGGAGTTATGAGTTCAAGCCCTGTGTTGGGTTCTGCACTAGGTGTGAATCCTGCCAAAACAAACAAACAAACAAACAAACAAACAAAATAATTCTAAGGGTACCTGGGTGGCTCAAACATCCAACTCTTGATTTTGGTCTGGATCATAATCTCATGGTGTGAGATCGAGCTCCATGTTGTCCACTCCATTCTGGGTGACACGCTCCCTCTGTCCCTCCTCTGCTCACCCTCTCTGTCTCAAAAAAAAAAAAAAAAAAAAATTAAAAAAAATTTAAAAAAAGGAAAATAAAAGAAAAAAGAATAGAATTTTAAGGTTAACTTCTAATTTAACTACTTTAAATTAAAGCTGCACATTACCAGATGATCCAATAGCATCATAGTAACATATGTAATAATAATAAGCATTTTCATACTTACTGTCTAATTTTCAGAAATTACACATATCACTAATTTCTTCTATAAATTTATTGTATTAATTTCATTAGTCCTTCTTGTGTTTATTTATATTTATTAGCCACAATATTTTAATCAGTTAGACCATATCTCTTTTGTATTATTTTTTCAAATTATCATTAGTATGTATATTTCCTTCTTTCACATTAAAAGTGAAATGTATTATCAAAGTAATTATCCATTTTTTCAATCTGTCTATTCCAAAAATTATTACTGTAACAACCTTTTATCATTTTTAACAACGGTTTTTGAAATTTTGATTTTCAATATAAGCCAATTATTTATTGACATTCTCAAGTGGTGATGGATTTTGTACTTGTTTCAGAGAAATAGGCAGAAAGTAGAGCATGAAGTTAAACCCTGTTTGAAACTGGCTCTTGGGCTAGAAAATCTGCTCTGTTACTGTGAGGACATTGCAAATAAAAATGCATTGAATGTGGCCAATACTGTTTTATGAGGAAAAAAAAATTAATGTTTATTGATTTTTGAGAGAGAGAGAGAGAGAGAGAGAGAGAGTGAGCAGGGGAGCAGCAGAGAAAGAAGGAGACAGAGGATCCAAAGTGGGCTCTGTGCTGATAGCAGAGAGCCCAATGTGGGGCTTGATCTCATGAACCATGAAATCATGAGGGGTTCGATCTCATGAACCATGAAATCATGACCTGAGCTGAAGTCAGACGCTTAACTGACTTTGCCACCCAAGTACCCCAAGAAACAAAATGTTAATGATTTTACTACTTCTTATGCCGCAAACATTAATAATAAATGGCTGTAAGAAACAAACCAGCAAACAAGTAAGAATTGCCTTGAAGGAATGTTTGCTGTGCGACCTCTAAATTATTATCAGAAAATCAAAGGGGTAAAGTAATTTACCTACAGAGAACCAGTGATGATGTAGACACTGGAATTAAACAAACAAACGAAAAAACAAACAAAACATTTTTAAATGGGGAGAGATGAGGTCTCTGGGAGGACAGTTGGTTAAGCAAGAGTCTTGCTTTCAGTTCAGGTCATGATCTCAGGGTTCTGAGATCCAGGCCCATGTCAGGCTCTGAGCTGTTTTGTGCAGATCCTGCTTGTGATTGTGTCTCTCCCTGTCTCTCTCTGCCCTTTCCCTGCTCCTGCACATGTACACACACTCTCTCTCTCTCAAAAGAAATAAATAGACATTAAAAAATATTTAAAAAAAAATAAAATGAGGAAAGACAAGCAAAAAGTGTAATAAGATGGGGTATATCAAAAGAGAAGTAGAATATATAAAAACGCAACAAAATAAAATTAAAACGATAATTATTAAACAAACAATGTAGTAGAAGAAAGTTCAGAGAAACTGATAACTAGTTAAAGGAGAAATTTTAAAACAGGTAAACAAAATATTCTTTAAAGGGTTTTTATTGCATATAGGACAAGTATACTGAGTGGATTCATAAAAAACAAAAGAAGTAGAACTTAATATCTTCTCCATAATTAGACTGCATTTTGATCGAGGCTCTACTTTTTTTTTTAATTTTTTTAAATGTTTTATTTTATTTTTGAGACAGAGAGAGACAGAGCATGAGCGGGGGAGGGTTAGAGAGAGAGGGAGACACAGAATCCGAAACAGTCTCTGAGCTGTCAGCACAGAGCCCGACGCGGGCTCGAACTCACGGACGGTGAGATCATGACCTGAGCCGAAGTCAGAAGCTCAAGCGACTGAGCCACCCAGGCGCCCCTCGAGGTTCTACTTCTTACTCTGCTTTTCCACTCTCTCCTTCAGTTTTCTCATTTATAAATGGTAATAATATAACTAATTCATATCTTTTTTGGAGGATCATCGCTTAACGTATGTAAACGTTGAAAACTGTGGTTAGCATGTAATAAACAACCAATGCATTTTGTTACTTTTTTTTTTTTTACTGTTATGCTCTGGCTTCTGCTTTCTGTATTCTACTGCATATTACAATACTGAAGATAGATGATAATTCTTAAATGTTAATTTCCAAGATAAGATTATTTTCTGCATGTTTTTATGCAGTGTTGTTTCTTCAAGTTACAATATCCTTAGAGTTAAAACATTATATTTCATAGCAAAACTAACCTGTACATTTACGGATTACAAGGCAAAACTAAATAAAAATTTAAGAGAAAATTCACATGGTATTTCACCTTACCACTGAGCTTCTTTGGGGTATTCAACAACGGTAATAAGAGTTTGATTTAACTCTGTTCTGTCCCTCAGAAGCACAGTTAGACCTTACTCAATTTCCTGTCTGAGCACTTCTGGCATGATTGTCTCTCTCTTTTAGAATGCACGATGCTGAATGAAAAATTGTAAAGTTTACATATTTTTCTATCCTGACCACTCTGTACCAGAATATCCTCAGAAGTGTGTATTGAAAACAAATGAATGAATGAATGAATGAATGCTTGAATGAATGAAGCTTTAGAGGAGATAAATCCAAAATGAAAAAACCAAGGTATCTTTGCAGTCACTAGCTCTAATTATGTCTTATCTGTTTGAAGAAACTTCAAAAAACTTTCTCATGCACCCATCCTGCTTTAATCTTTTGTATTTAAAAAATGGAAATCTGGACTCATCACATTAATTTCTTTGAGAATTACTAACTGAGGTCCTATAATTATACACACAAGGTATTATGTTAAGTGCTCTTCTAAGGAAATGTTAAGAAAAATCTTCTAACCTTGAAGAGGGATTGAGAGGCTGCAAATGAGAAACTATTTCCTAACCTAACAAGACCTTACCTCTTTACATTTCTTTCCTATTTAAAGTACAAACTGGCCACTTTTTTCAGCCCCTCTCTTTCTTGCAGTCATACACAGTTAAGAGCAATTAGCTGATGTTTTCAGTATTCTACCTGGAGATCCTCTGAGTCAAACTCAGATGTTTACGATACAGCTTCGATCATTAAAATTTCCTGTTAAAAGTTTCACCAGCTGCTGTGCTATTACATATCACAGGTTTCCATTTTACCAGCCTCCAATTACATCTTCACACTTTTGCAGACTTCACTAATGATGGACTTTGCATGTTTCAACCTCTGCCCATTGAAAGTCAGGGAGTCAATGCCATATATTCTAGGTTTCTGTTATGACATCATCCCCCACTGAACAATTCCTGAATCAGGTAGCTATTGCTGTATAACAAACATGCCCAAACTCAGTTTAAAAAAAAAAAAAGTTTTTCATTCAAAGCCATAGGTAAGTTGGAAATCTTCTATGTGCGATTATGTGGAGAAGGATCCAGCAGTCTGAATGGAGACCATTCTAGACCAGCTCTCCTTCTAACAGAGAGGCCCTACCAGATGGACCGGACCACTCACTTGACCTACACTTAATTGCTAACTTGGAAGAAAACTTGTGTAGAAATGTTAGCAATTCCTGGAGGTCATTTTAGGCTACTGACATTTAAGATAGCTTTTATAAAGAAATAGCTAGCAAATTCATCCCTCCAAATTGAAATATTTTGTAAGAATTTTTCTTCTTAAAAAATGTTCTCAAATTATAGGCTAAAGTATAATGCAAAAAAAAAGAGAAAGAGTAAGCCTGCAATGAATATTTAATTGGTGAATATGTTGGCCCAATCAGTAGTACTGAGAGGGATTTAGGGCAAAAAAAAAAAAAAAAGAAAAGAAAAGAAAAAAGAAAAGAAAGAAAGAAAGCATAGAAGCTCCTGAGTGGCTCAGTCAGTTAAGCGACCGACTCTTGATTTCCGCTCAGGTGATGATCTCACGGTGGAATCAAGCCCCATCTCGGGGGGGGGGGGGGGCCTGTCCTTTGACAGCAAAAACCCTGTTGGGGTTTTTTTCCCCCCCCCCCCCCCCCCCCCCCCCCTGCTGACATTCTCCCGCTCAAAAAAAAAAAAAAAAGAATAAAAATGAAAGCATAGCTTAATATTCAGTACCTTACAAAACATGTATTTTACTGGATTTCTAAATATTAAATGGATTTTGATAAAACACAAATCCAATTCTTTAGTTTTATTTATTTTTGAGGGGGGGGTGGGGGAGGAACAGAGAGAATGGGAGACACAGAATCCAAAAAACAGGCTCCAGACTACACAGAACCTGATGAGGAGTTCGAACTCAGGAACAAGTACAACATGACCTGAGAAAAAGTTGGAAGCTTGACCTACTGAACTACCCAGGCATCCTTTTTTTTAAAAAAAAAATTTTAATCTTTATTTATTTTTGAGAGAGAGACAGAATATACAAATGCAGTTCTTAATAAAGTAGCAATAAATATATAATTGATTGAGATAATAATATTATAATTACTTACTGACATTTCTTTCCAGGGTTTTTCTAGGCATTTTAAAATATGCAAGTAAAAGAAAATCCTCCATAAGGAGGTCAAGGTCAGAAACTTTTTTAAAAAATTGTATGTAAGTAATGACAATGCAATTTTTAAATAAATCTATGTGTAAAATAGAGAAACAACAATTTGAAAACAACATGTAATTTTCAAAGAACCAATTCATGTAAAAGATTTGCCTATTTTGGATCCTGCTTTATCTTTAAGGCTTAGAATTCTGACTGACAGAAGGAGGGCGCTTGTTGGGACGAGCACTGGGTGTTATTTGCAAGTGATGCATCACTAAATTCTACTCCTGAAATCATTATTACACTATATGTTAACTAACTTGGATTTAAATAAAATTTTAAAAACTTAAAAAGAAAATAATTCTGACTGACACATTGTAGGTACTCAATACTTTTTTGGTTGAATGAATAAATGAATTGCAAGAAATGGTAAAAAAAAATTGTAGTACTGACTTTATTTTTCTTCCAGGAGACGGCTAAAGATTGCCATTTAATTCTACCTAATATTTTCAAGAACGTGAGGGGAAAAGACAGTCATGTTCAAATGCCATTGCTAAGTGATTTGTCATTTTTTTTTTTCAAAGTTCAAAATGTATGTTCTTGGGGAATGTAAGAAAATGTCAACTGGAACTTGTGGTAAGAGAAATTCAAACAATAGAGTATCTTCTCACGGAGGTGAGGCTGTGATGCAAAAGACCCTTGATGTGTCAGGAACCTCAGTAAGTTCTAGAAGACAAAATAAAACATAGAGTCAAAGGAAAATAAATAATACATAAAGGTATTCTAATGACTCCAGCAAGATTCTTAATGTATATTAAATATTTGTTAAAACTCTAAGTTTTTCGGAGCGCTTGGGTGGCTCAGTCTGTTAAGCGTCAGACTTCCACTCAGGTCATGATCTCACCATTTGTGGGTTTGAACCCTGTGTCAGGGTCTGAGCTGACAGCTCAGAGCCTGGAGCCTGGAGTCGGCTTCGGATTCTTTGTCTCCCTCTCTCTCTGCCCCTCCTCTGCTCACGCTATGCGTGTGTGTGTGTGTGTGTGTGTGTCTCAAAAATAAATAAACATTAAATGTTTTTTTTTTAATTTTTTTTTTAACATTTATTTATTTTTGAGACAGAGAGAGACAGAGCATGAACGGGGGAGGGTCAGAGAGAGGGAGACACAGAATCTGAAACAGGCTCCAGGCTTTGAGCTGTCAGCACAAAGCCTGACGCGGGGCTCGAACTCACGGACCGCGAGATCACGACCTGAGCCGAAGTCCGCCACTTAACCGACTGAGCCACCCAGGCGCCCCTAAATGTTTTTTTTTAACAAAATAAAACTCTAAGTCTCTCAAGGTAGAGGGTACTTTTAGAATGTATTGCCATCCTTTATTTTCTTAGCCAAAGAATGATTAGGCTTAGTTTAGTTTACAACTTAATAACCATTGCAGGGATTTTTATAACTGTAATTTGAAAGACATGAATCTTATTTCATTATAATTATCTTTATGCTTAAACACACTATTTAATTATTTAGAGTAAAATTAAAATTAAGACAGATTGATTACTACATATCATGCAAATTTCAGTAAAATTTCTAGTGGTATGTTTCTAAAGGTAAAATTTCTAAAGGACTAGAAATGTCTTTAGATTGTTAATAAGACACACACTGAGTGAACTATCCGACTGAAATTTGATGAGTATGTTGGATCCAGTTTTGAACAAGCCAACTGAAATTTGGTTACAATTAATCTTTTTAAGTTACCCTCAAGCGTGTTTCATTCATGAAGTCATACAATAGACGACTGGCTCGAATATCTACAAGAATCTGAAAAATCGCACAAAATATAATGTGCTTGTAAATTCTATGTTTCTGAATTAAAATGGCAAGATTATCAGGGGAGTAAAGCACGGAAGGAAAAACAGTGCATTTGTTATTTGATAAAAACCTAAATTACCATACTACAAAAAATAACTTCAAGAGAACAGTTTCTTAATTGGTTGATCAGAGTCACCCACGAACAGGGTATCTGTGTGTGTATAATGCTTCCATCTACCAGGCAAGTCTGGCTTCTGCAGTCAAGTTCTTCATGAAAATCATCACTTAGCCTGCAGCTGGCCACAGTTATCTACTGCAGGAAAATTAGCCCTTTCACTGTCATTTATTAAGAACCTATCGACATGAGGCATTTTGTTCTTGGTGTTACAAAACTACCTTACGAAAATAATAGAAGGTTTCAAATGTTACTGTCTTTCTCTGTGCAGCCATTGAAGGTAATTAATATTTTAGCTAGACTGAAGTAAGCCATAAAGCAATGGATAAAAGCATTTTTATTTTTGCTTTGCTCCTAATAAAATAATATATGTTTATTGGAGGAGAAGACTCAGGAAGTGCACAAATGTATAAAGAATAAAACCTACCATAATCCTGTCATCGAGCAGCAGCCATAGGTAGTATATTTCCAGGGATTTTTTTCCTATTCATTTTAATATATGTGATTATAGTGAATATCAATCATAAATATTTCCCATGTAATTAATATTCATAACACACCTCTCTGCAAGATAAACTTCTTTTTTTAATGTTTATTTTATTTATTTTTGAGAGAGAGACAGAGAGAGACAAAGTGCGAGCAGGAAAGGAACAGAGAGAGAGGGAGACACAGAATCTGAAGCAGGATCCAGGCTCCGAGTTACAAAAACAGAGCCCAATGCGGGGCTCAAATCCATGAACTATGAGATCATGACCTGAGCTCAAGTTAGATGCTTAACTGAGCCACCCAGGCACCCCTAAGATGAACTGTACAAGTGCATATATTGTGTTAAACTCATGAAGCTGTGTAGCATGCAGGGTAAATTTAGACTAAGGAGCTAGTCTGGAGGGGTGTGATCCTGGACTCTGTCTCCACCAGCTGAGGGTGTCAGCTTAGGGCTCAACTTTTCTTTGTCTCCATTTTCTTATCCATAAAATGGGAATAAAAAATAGTTCCTGTCTCATGGGCTTGTTACAAAGATGAGACACTGGCTAACTCATGCAAAACCCTTGAAATGCCTAACTTAAATCAAGAGATTTTAAGGCTCGTACTGTAGTATATATATCCAAATAGGGGCACTTGGGTGACCCAGTTGGTTAAGTGTCTGATTTTGATCTCAGCTCAGGTCTTGACCTCAGGGTGGTGAGTCCAACCCCACATTCGGCTCTGTGCTGGGTGTGAAGTCTACTTAAAAAAATATGTGTGTGTGTGTGTATACACACACACACACACACACGTACGTACATATATATCCATATATGTATATGGATATATGGATATATATTCCAATAGCTTTACAGAAACATTTAACATCCTTTTCAGAAGTAATCTCACCAGTAGCAAGTGGGTTCACATACAGTATTGAGTATAACTGTTCATATAATAAATTAAAATGATGAAACTTAAAAATAACTAAAGCGTAACATTTTAACATCATGAATACAGTCTTAAACAGAGAAAGAAACTGGAAAAGATATCCAAATATGAGACCAAGAATATTGCCTCTAACCAAGCTCCACAGAGTCAGATCTCTCCATCACTCTTCCTGTATTTCTGGATAAACCATAATTATACGTACATGATTTTAAATCAAGGCATCCTAATTCCTTCTCGGAGATGTCTACTCACTCATTCTCATCCTCCCAAATTCACATGATCCAAGTAGTTGGAGGCTCCAGTGATTTCATTTTGTGCTGTCTTGAAATTGTCTTAATGCGCTATGCCATTAGCACAAACCTCTTTCTTTATTATGCTCTGTAGCCTTTATTTATGGAGGAATATGGTCTTCTTTCTTACCACCGGGGACCTGTTGAGCTCTAGTGACTAATCGGCAGAACAGTGTGTTGACATGCACGTCTTCATGAAAAGCTTTGTATAGAAAAGCTACCCAAACGATTATTTCTATTTCCACTCACTCACTGTCAGCATCACTTTTCAATTGCCTGTCACGGGGACTTTCCCTCTCTCAGTCTTTTCTACCATCATATGAAACTGCCAGCAAGATCGCTCACATGCCAAATCCATGTGTACCAGTTCAGGCCAAGTTTGGAAATGCCTCAGTTGAGACATCATTGAAGTCCATTGAGCTGCAATGGGGCTATTAAGGCTGTATATCATTACTGAAAAGGATTCCACTGAAACTTCTCCATGCATACATACTGTCTGGCTTCTGGGTTCATAAATTTTCAATATATTATACTGTATATGACACTTAAATGGCATTATTTAAACAAGTGTGCAAGTTCGCAGTATGTTTTGCAAGCAATCTATCCACTGCCCACAATATTCAATGCTATACCATTAGGGATATTTGAGGTTTCTCTACAGCGGAATTGGCTATAGTCTCTCACACCACTAATTTGTTTTTCTATACAAGAATCATTGTCAGATTGATAAGACTTCTAGATTTGCTAGCCTATACATATTTTTTCTAGCATATTAGCTTATTATGAAATCACATTTTACCTAGTTTTAGTGAAATATCTTAAAATCATGAAGAATATGTCATTTTTTTCTTTTCCCTGATAAATATAAGTATTCCTACACAAGTCCAGTTCAGCCTAGCTTAACTTCCTTTAGCTGAGATTTAAAGCTTAGTTCACAGAGATTTTTAATTTTTTGAGAAACATTATGATGATATGGTTTGCATGCAGAAATAGAGATTTCCTACTATGGGTTCCTTTCATTTAATTTTATCAGAGTGTATCTGGTGAACTTTCTAGATTTTTGAGGCATAGGGTAACCATTTTTATATTCTATTTTTAAATGATATCTTCTTGGCACGAAGAACTTCTATGGCACAAATAAATATAAAACAATTAAAAAATAATTTTTAAAAACCCAGCAAGTACAATTAGCAATTTCTGATGTACCTGATAGATTCCAATTTGGGCATTAAAAATTACTAACTCAGCAGGGCTCACAGTCATGAGGAAGATGCCAAAATTCACGTGTAGATCATTAAATTTAAGTAGTGTTCTCCCCTCGGTTTCAGGATCTGTGTATTTTGGTGATGAAAGAAATGAAACAAATATTAACTTAGGATTATATAAAAATCCCTTTAGGACAATACCTCAGACTCCGAAGGTGCATTTTCTCCCAAGGGGTACTATGATCAAATCTTCAAGAGACCGTGTTCCATTGTATAGTTCCAGGTTCTTCCGATGTATAACTTAAAATAGTGACCACTTAATCCATGGGAACTGACACACTGCTTTACATTTTTCTTATGAATTCCACCTTGTGTTCATATGTGGGATACCACAGATTGTGAGACTACAAGTAGGAACTACTGAAAGTGGGAAACTGACAGCTGATATACATATGCTATTCAACAGAGTAGATAATAGTTCATCCTCTCATCTCCTACTTCTATAACCTATAATGGAATCTACTTAGTAGCATTACCATTATAAAGGAAGTGATTGTCTCCTTTAGGTTATGGTATCTTAGCGTGGTTCCATGATGGGCACTTAGAACAGACTTTATGGAGGGAAGTTCATAATATTGAACACATACGATCTTTCTGTAATTCTTCCCACACTGTTCATGGGGCCATTAATCAAATCCTTGTATCATGAAAGAAAAAGTTGATTGATATCATAGGACAGATTATTAAGAATCTCTTCTGCAGTAGGGCATTTGGAAAGCATTTACATGGGTCACAGGAAAGGCAGTCTCAGGTAGTGTTTTGACATCTGCTCAGCCATGTGAGAATGGACCCTGAGTTTGTAACACTTTCTAACATAGACATAAAGCGCTCACAGCCTGTGCTGGATTTATCGCTCTATGACACCTTGCCAGTGCTACATGTGTTCCGAGCAAAGAGGGAATAGGGTCCTTTGCTTGCAGCATGACAGAGGTGCCTTGGCCATGGGACCTTGGCCATTAAAGACCAAATCCACTGCTGAACCTTATTTTGCTCTATCTCTCCTCCATGTGAGTCAAGTGTCTTTTCATCCAGTGCTGTGTGAGTGGGCTGATGTGAGGGACCGTTGCCCTTGAAGAAGTGAGACTTTTCCTCTGGAGGTTGTAACAGATGTCACTCACTTGACAATGAAACACACATACTTTAAGACTGAAACACTTTCAAGAACATCATCTACATACATCTTCTTAGAGCCTACCTGCGTATGTTCTTATTTAGTCCCAGACTATTTTTGTAAATTATTGCCAAAATATTATCATTTTATATCTTATTTCAGACCATCTAAACTTGGGGAAAAAGGGTCAGTGAAATCAAGTGCTCAACGTTCTGCTTAATGGGCATATTTTCTTGTTTACTCTCTTTCTCTGCCAGTCCTTGGCAGACCAAGACACCTTGAAAATCCATTTCCAGCTCAAATCAGCAAGCTATCTGCAGATACACAGTAGATCATTATTAATTTTCTTCAAAGGACAATTTATGATTTTCCATCACAGGAAAATCTCCATCCCTTCTAAACTGCTTATACACTTTTATATCCATGAACACTTTCTTACAGCACCTATCATAGATGCAAATTTACATTTAGTTATTTGCTTATTTTATGGTTTGCTGGGTTTCTCACTAGTCTAAGACTCCTTTGGGCAAGGATGGGTTTGTTATATTTCACTATTGACTCTCTTGCACAAAATACTCAGTAGGGATTAACACACATTTATAAGTCTATGAAAATAAACCATAAATATACTACAGGTGTCATCAAAAGCTAATGATCACCATTCATGGAAAAATTGTCTATTTGTTTTTCTTTTAACATTCCTTCCACCTATAGAATACTTTAACTTGAAAGTTGAAAAGGGCCATATAAGTTGCTTGGGTATAATTTCATAATGTGTTCTGATAACACTCCCAACCCTTTCCCTTCTTGTACCCTTGCACATTTTCAGTCATACAATCTTAATTTTGCACAATAGCTTTTCACAAAAGATTGTATTTAATGACAGTGTTTCTTTTATTTGTATTTTTTAAAGTTTGATATATTTTTAGATTTAAAAACTTTTTAAAATGGCAAATATGTCTATAAATCTTCACTTAGCTTCTCCAGTGTCAATATTTTATTCTATTGTGAAGCACTTGCTTAATGTTAACATTTGGAAACTAGTTATATAGATTTGGAATATAAATAAAGTCAGCCACTCCCTTCATTTGCTGGGTCTCCACATATCTCAGGCTTATTCATCAGAAACTATACATAAAAGAAAGGAAATAATGTCCATTTGACCAACATTAGTGGATATTCAACATTTTCCGTTCTCATAATTTGTTTAAAACTGAATGTATTCCAAAGTATTTAATAACAGTTACCGTTGGAAAAGGATAGTGGCTTTTAGATACAAGAAACTTACAAACTTTAAATGTTAAAATGTGGAAGAATTAAGAAGTGCTGTTCTGTATCTCTATTTATCACTGTTCAAAAATGGCTCACTCTTAGAGTATAAATGGAAGGATATAAAGTAAGCCCAGCAGGACAGTGATCATAAACAGGCAGGCAGCAACCAGCGGCATGCCTTATTTACTTGCTATGTTTTTTACATTATTTTCATAAGGAAGATTATTCAAGGACAGTTGCTCTTAATCTCTACGGGGTGAATCATACACTCTCAAAATTGGATGATATTTATGGACACTTTTTGAAGAATAAATATACTTGCATACATATTCATTTAAATACACAAGTTTTCATAAAAATGACTGATTCTCTAAAGTCAAACTTGCAAGGAACAGAAGATTAAGGGGCCATATTGTGTTATTGGGCTATATATATGATTTTATAAGCACATGATTTTGGAATATTCCCCTCTGATTTAAAAACGGTATCATTGTGGGACATTTTTAAACCCACTACACAGGCTTCTAATTGCATTGCTCAAGAATCAGTAAACTACTGTATACTATAAAGGACATAGGACCTTGATATATACTAACTAGCCATCCACTCAAACTTGTTTAGAAGTAGATCAAAATAACTTGCTACCTTTAGTTGCTGATGGAAGGTAGAAACAGTCATTCTGAGATCATACAAGTTTGGTGTAAAATAGAAAGAAGGGGCACCTGGGTGGCTCAGTCGGTTGAGCGTCCGACTTCGGCTCAGGTCGTGATCTCGTGGTCTGTGAGTTCAAGCCCGTGATGGGCTCTGTGCTGACAGCTCAGAGCCTGGAGCCTGCTTCGGGGTCTGTGTCTCCCTCTCTCTCTGCCCCTCCCCTGCTCATGCTCTGTCTCTCTCTCTCTGTCAAAAATAAATAAATATTTAAAAAAATTAAAGCAATGAAATAAAATAGAAAGAAAACATCTTGCTTGTAATTTCCATCTGAGTGCTTTCTTCACTTTTTATTGCAATATTGCAAATTAATAAAACTTAAATTTAATAAATTTAAAATGCTGTATCAAGAAGAAGAAATATTTTCTCAAACTTTTTAAAGGTAAAGTGTATATCACAATGTTTAGCTCAAAACCAAGAATTTGAGAGTGGGAAAAGATTAGTTCTGGAATGAATGAATGTTTTTTAGAGAACTTTGATATCACCACCAAATTGCTTTCTGCTACTAAAATTGTGTAATGCATAATAAAAATTTTATAGCTACATGGGGTCATAAGTATTGCCTTTGATAAATTAAAGTGAACTGGGCAAACATTTTTAATAGAACACAAATAAGTGTTATTTCTTCTTTTTTTTTTTGAGGTTTATTTATTTTTGAGGGAGAGAGAGAGAGTGTGAGCGGGGGAGGGGCAGAAAACGAGGGAGATGGAATATGAAGCAGGCTTCAGGCTCTGAACTGTTAGCACAGACCCTGACACAGGGCTGGAACCCACGAACTGTGAGATCATGACCTGAGCATATTGCTAAGAGAATAGATCCTAAGTATTCTCAGCAGAAAATAAACGAACAAAGGTTAACCATGTAAAGCGACTAACATGTTAATTAGCTTGATTGTAGTGATTATTTCTTGAAGTATATGTGTACCAACCTACCAAATTGTACACCTTAAATATGTACAATAAAAAAATTGTGCACATTAAATATGTACAATAAAAATTAGTTGCTTTTCATTAAATGACACTATTAAAAGACTAAAAGAAGATTGTACATGCATATGATAAAGTGTCCTTTTATAAGGTATACAAAGAACTTTTACAAATCAAGTAGCAAAATAGAGCAAACTCTAAATTGGCAAAAGGCTTAGAATGCCATTCTAAAGAAGAGGATTTCAAAATGATCAATAGACACGTAAAAAGGTAATCAACTTCATTAGTCACTAAAAAAAGTAATTAAAACTTCATTGTGGCACCTACGATAATCCATGTTCTGTTAATGAAAAAAATCAGACAATAATACTATGCGCTAGTAAGAATTTGCAATAGCTGTAATTCTAATACTCTGCTGTTGGGAGTATAAATTTTTACAGCCAGTGTGGAAATCTTTTTTGCCAGTATCTACTATAAGCTAAACATATACAGCACTGTGTATTTAACTTAAAAAAAAAAAAAGTTTTCACATTTATTCATTTTTGAGAGACAGAGAGTGTGAGTGGGGGAGGGGCAGAGAGAGAGAGAGAGGGAGACACAGAATCTGAAGCAGATTCCATGCTCTGAGCTGTCAGCCTGGAACCTGACACAGGGCTCGAATTCACAACCTGAGATCATGACCTGAGCTGAAGTCAGACACCTAACCAACTGAGCCACCCAGGTGCCCCCAGAAATTTAACTTCTTTGAATATATATATGACAAATCTCCAAAATGTGTTCACATGTTAAGCAAAAAATGACAAAAATGGTTGTAGAACCATTTGTATTACTCCCAATATGACAAGCAATTCAAATGCCCAGAAACATCAAAATGATTAAAAATGTTGATGCATTTATAAAATAGAATACTACACAGCAATAAAATATAATTATTTCTACCTGAAACAACATAACAACAAAGTTGAATCTTATAAAAGAATATTTAGCTAATGAAAAGATGCAAACTAGTGATATAGGCAGAAAAATAAATAAATAAATAAACCCCAAAAACCTAATCTATGGTGTTAGAATTGAAATAGTGGCTTTTGGGGCTATGCTAATGACTAAAATA
The DNA here is from genome assembly GCF_023721935.1 of Panthera uncia. NCBI lineage: Eukaryota > Metazoa > Chordata > Mammalia > Carnivora > Felidae > Panthera > Panthera uncia. The sequence continues at coordinate 130,095,525 of NW_026057577.1, read as the reverse complement.
TTACACAGGGAGGTTTGTTGGTAATATCTATTTCATGATATGGAAAATTTCAATATATCATAAAATTAAACATTACATATAAAATGTAATCAAATTTTAAAGCTATATAGATAGATGCATGACTACACATCAGATCATTAATATATTTTATAAATTAAAATAGCTTTATACTGTACAAATATTTCATAATAGTCTTACAAACAGAATGAGGCATCTACAAAAATTCAGAACGGAAACTAAGACTTACTGTTCTTGAACTGGTAGGGAAAGCTTGTACAAAAAATAGAGATTAAAATTATGATCACTGAGTTAAATTATAGGTGCCAGATCCTTTCCAAGATAAGAAATTTAATTCTAACTATCAGAGGTGTCCAGGTTTATTGGAATAGCACTTGGATTCATGAATCCCACACTTATCAAATTTATTGAAAATAGGATTGATTTTCATTGTTAAGAATTATTTATCCAATTATCCATTTTGTTTTGTTTTGTTTTCCCTCAACAATTACTCAGAATTTGTTGGTGCTATTTATTTTTCTAGGAATATCCTGTAGACTGAATTTTTACCCCCATTGGAACAGATGCAGATTAAATAATAGTTTCCATTATTCACTTTAACTCAAGAATCGACGGTAGTCAAACTGAAGTGTGATATATCACAGTAGTTAAATTCAAATGCTCTGAATTCAGACTTGTAAGGTTTAAAAACTCTTTCCCAGCTTACTGGTTCAGTGACCTGGGAAAAGTTATTTAAACCTTCTATTCCTCAGTTTTCTCAACTGTAACATATGGATAAACTGGCTTCTACTGAATAAATCTTTTCTGAAGACTAAACAAATTTTATGAGTAAAATAACTACAGGTATGCCTACCTACTTTAAAAGTATTGGATGTGTTTACACTATTAGTGTTATTATCAATGTTATTCTTTTAATTCAGATGAATATTTACATATTTACATTTACATGGACACATTTACATATTTAAAACCATGAGGGACTCTGGGTAGCTCAGGTGGTTAAGCCTCCAACTTCAGCTCAGGTCATGGTCTCATGGGTTTGCTCTCTCTCTCCCTCAAATATAAATAAACATTAATTTTTTTTTAATCCTGAAAGGTGATCATTTTCATATTCACAATGCTACATATAGACACATATATTTGTTCAGGGATAGATGATAGAGATGATAGATAGATTAGATAGACGGATAGATAGATAGATAGATAGATAGATAGATGCAAGTTGGGTGGAAATTAAAATACGTCCTGGAAAGAGGATTATTTTTACCAAAGCTTAGTGACATTTTAATTATATTTACTTATATAAAACTTATATCACATTTTCTTGACCAACTCAACCATTTTGGATGTCCCACCTCCCTCCCTGCACCATATTATTCTGGGTTCAAAATTGTGTGATACTCCATCAACAACTTTTCTCCTTTCACATCCAGAAGTTATTCAGTTACATTTCTCATTTCATGGGTCAGTTAATTTCTTTGTTCTCATCCGTGAAAGATAAACCCAACCTTTCTTATTGGATTAGAGGCAGGTAGTGTGAGTCTTAACTCTTTTATGGCTCTTGGTTTGTCACAGATGAATTGCTTCTCTTTGATACAACTTGAGCAATCTATCTAGTATGTTGAAAATGCCATCTCTGTGGAAGAAGAATCACAATGCAGACCAAAGAGACTCTTCTTTTATTTAAAATGAATGGGTGGCTATTGGCGGATGACAAATCCACAGTCACTTTAAAGCCGCTAGTCAATTGTCTGTTGAAGGATAGACACAGCTTGAAAACCTGCATAGAGGCTGTGTAGGTGAACCATGGGCAGTTTCTCTTGGAATGAGGTTAACTACTCAATGTGAATAATAGAAATCGGAAAACTCTAATTAATTTTTGTTTTCTTTTGTAAGTGAAATAAGAGAAAAAACAATCTTATTTTCTAAATAAGCAAAAGAGAAAAATTAGGCTTATAAAAATCAGAAAAGCTGAAGTGGAAGCAACTGAGATAAGATAGCCCCTCTCTCTCTCTCTCTCTCTCTCTCTCTCTCCCTCTCCCTCTCTCCATCTCTCAGGTACAAGTCCTGCTTTATTTCCCTGATGCCATGATATGATCAAATTGCAGAGGCCATTTGATAGTGTCAAATTCCAAACAAAGTATAATGTTTGTGAGATTTATGTAATATCTTGCTTTTGAGTAAACAAGAATTTAATAAAATAATGACTGGATTCATGGGTAAAAAGTTATTTCAAAAGTGGGTTGTGATTTTTAGCATTTTTAAATATGACATAGACATTTATACTGTCAACAAACTGATGTACTTCAAGATAAATAAGATACTACTTACACTAACTATATATTTCACTGGACGTCTGGAGACTTAAGTGGGAGTGCAAAGAATAAATGTACATATACACCTTCTTTACACTTTGGACCTATCTGAAGTATTAAAATGTATGAAATAATGTGTTAGAGCACAGCTCCAGATCCCTGAGATTTTATACAACCAATAAGAAGCAAATAGATTTCAAATGAATAAATGCGGCATGTATTTTTCTTAGAGAAATAGCTTGTGATTAATTTTTCCAACACAATAAGCTGTACAAATGAACAAATATATCTATCCCAAAATTAGAAAAAATGAAAAAGTATAAGAAATAAATAAATGATCACAACTGTAGATAGCAGTATTTTATAGAATGAACACTAAATTCTGTATTTAGAAATATGTTTCATTCCATGTTATATATAAAATTTAAATAAAGTAAGTGGTGAACTTTAAGGAAAATAAGTACTTAAAGTAGGTATTTACTTTTTATTATTTATTATATGCTATTGTATGATATAATTATAATTTGAAGAAAAAGGAGGAATTGCAAAATGTCTATAGGTTCATAGCATATGCCTAAGTATCAGATTTGTATCAAAGTATCAAATCTTTAAAGTAGATGTTTTAAAATACCTATGTGCTTTTGAGGTGACTACTATTCAGCTACATCTATAATTACCTGAAAAATGGTATTTTACGAACTAATATATCTGATAGCAAATGTTTGTCTGCAGTTTTGCAAGTTTATTAGCCAATATTTATATGCATTCCATTTGTAGGAATAATCCTTAAAGAATGATAAAAACAAAGGGCTTAATTTATTTCTGTTTTTTTGATCAACAGCAGTATAGTGTTTCATGGTATATTAAATGCTATCTAAATTATGTAATACTTTTTCAAACTAAACACACCCCAGCACCTTGACTTTTCTCCTAATACAGGGTTTATTATATTTATATAATTGTCTGGCAACCTGACATATTTTTCATGTACAATATTGTTTATATGTACTTTCTCCCAATTTTTTCTATCCGTGAACACTTTGGACATTGTTTTTATACCTTTATTTTGTTTTCTTTCCCTTCTTTCCTTCTACCCTTCCTTCTTTCCTTTCCTCCTTCTTTCCTTCTTTTCTTCTTCATTTTTTTTTCCAACTTTGGAAACAGTTCAGTGTTGTAGGCATGTGCAAGATCTACAAAGGCCAAGCCATCTTCCTTGGTAACAGTAGACATCTTCCTTGGTAACAGGCTGAGCCCTATTAGGAGCTTTAAATAGGAGGAGGACAATCTAAGCTAAAAAGGTTAATTAATTCATGCCCTTTTTGGCACGGTCTCAGTACACCAAGACTAAGATTTTCCTTAGAGGAAGTTTTCCAGGTAGGGGAAAAAGGAAAGAAAACAAAGAGAAAGAAGGAGAAGGTATGTCTTGCCCAGATACACTTACATTTAAGCATGACCCATCATGAATCTAGAACATGTTTAGCTAAAATTCATTTTGCTAAACTGATGACCAGGGAAAGAACATGAACTGGGTGAAGGTAAAGCAAAGGGAAGATCTTTAGGACAGTGACCAAGAAGTGATGTTAAGTGGGGAAAAAAGTATTATATATATATTTTCATTCTTTTTTTCTTGCCACCTTTCATTGAATCCAGTTTCCACAAGGTTTCTTGTTGCCCAGGAAAAAAATCCTTTATTAGTATAGTTTTCTTTCTTATTTGATTTTTTAAATGTATCTTCAGCATATTCTCCACTTATTTTAATTTTTTTAATTTTTTTCTTCTTTCTCTAAATTCTTAATCTGAAGACTTAACTTGATATTTTCAAAGTTTTTAAAAATATTTTTGTATATAATTTAAGACTATGTATTTCCTTCTACTTATTTTCACTACATTTTGTTTTAATTTTTTTACATATACATTTTACTTCTCCTTCGATCCATGAATTACTTAGTAGAGTGCTTTCAAATTTCCAAAGCATTATACTTATTTATCCTTTTCATTATTGATTTCCAAGCTAATTATCTATTTTTAGTTGCAATTTCTTTGAACTTCGATATTTGTTCTATGACATTAAATGGGTCAAGCATGTATGATTCAGAAAATTTTGTATTTCATGTTTATAGTAGTTCACTGTTACTTTTTTAAACAAATTTCCACTAACTTAGTAATACCTTAAAGCAATATACATATACAGTATTATCTTATAGTTTTGGAAGTCAAAGTACAAAATCGGTCTCAGTGGGCTGATGTCAGGCTGTTGGTAAAACTGTCCTTTTCTGGAGGTTTTAGGTAAGAATTTATTTCTTTGCCTTTTCCAGTTCTGGAGACCACCTGTATTCCTTGACTCATTGCTCCTTTTCCATATTCAACTCTAGCCCTGGCATCTTTAAATCTGTCTCTTACTCTGACAACTACTTCTGTCCCCTTCTCATATGGCAACTCTCACTTTCTCTTCACATGGTAGTCAAAGATAATCTTCACCTGGTAGTCAACTCTTCACCTGATAGTCAAAGATAATCTCCACATCTCAATATTTTAATTTAATCACCTCCGCAATTTTTTTGACCATGCAAGGTAATACGTCTACGGTTTAAAGGTTCCGTGATCAGGATGTGAAAATTTTGTGGTGGGGTCATTACTTTACCACACATGCCTTCTCTAAATATTGATGATAGAATTCTATATCACTCAATCAGTCAATCAATAGATCTCTTTAAAACAAGCTTTAAGTAAGATTTCTGGGAACAGAGAAAAAGATAAGACCTGTATATTTGACTGAACTATTCTTTCACATGAACATAAAATATATGCATATGAGTATAGTAACAAATGACTTCAGTGATGTGTATCTTTGTGTGTGTGTGTGTGTGTGTGTGTGTGTATGTGTGTGTTTTCTATTTGAGTTGAGAGAGTAAATTCCAATGAATCCAAATTTGTTACCCCATGGTCACTTCCATTATCATCCCATGTTTAGTTTGGGCACTCATAAAAACAGCAGAAGTACTTAAGGTTCTCAATGGGGAGACAATGTAATAAATGTTATACTATTAAAATGAAAGTATGGACCCTCCTATCTAGGAGAGAATCACTCAGGATGCTATTTTTGGAAATGGGAGAGTGATCAAAGGGTACAGTGTGTCCTCAGTGACTGATAATCTTCAAATTTCTAGCCAGTCATTGATCAACTCCAAGGGTGATGATTAAGATGACAGGTGATTTCACTCTCACTGACTCAGCCCTCCTCACTCAGATTAAACATGGGACCACTATTTAAAAATATAAAACCATTGTATCACTTTTAATTGTGAATCACTCTGTTTTAACATATGGTAATTGATCACACATATAACACTAAAAAGAGAATTGTGAACTTGAAGTGTTGATTATGTTATTCTGTAAATCAGTCAGTTTCATAAAAACATTAATAAACAGAAATAGTAGTTGTGCACACAGAATGGTTTCTCAACTGTATTTTATATGCCCCAGCCAGGAGCTATACATCAGATAAAAATTACTGATTTATAATATTCTCAGAAACCTCTATTGATAAAAGCATACAAAAAGCAACTTCTCTGTGAAGCTTGTCTATTAGATGAATTTATGAGAGATGTCTGTCAAGGTAGATTATGACTGACTCGCGTAAAAGTTGCCTATATCAGGTTGAAAATGAAGGCGAGTGGTGTTAATCTCCCAATCTGTGTCCAAAGCCCAAGATCCACGAGTGGCATTGTCTTAATGCAAGAGAAAATAGATGGCTCAAACACAGGGAGAAAGTTGACCCTACCATCCCCATTTTGTTTTATTCAGGTCTTCAATAGAGTGGATGGTGCCCTCCCACACTGGCAAGGGTGATATTTACTCAGTCTACTGATTCAAAACTCACACCAAGAGGCAAAACAAGCATTTTGAAGGGATAGAGCAAGCATCATAACCAGACTCCAATATGGCAGAGATGTTGTAATTATCAGACTGGGAATTTAAAACAACTATGAATAATACGTTAAGGCTCTAATCAGTGCTGTAGATAGAATACAAGAATATATGGACAATGTGAGGAGAGAGAAAAAAATTGTAAGAAAAAATAGAAAAGAACTGCTAGAGATAAAAAACTCTGGACTCACTGTAAACAATACTTTGATAGGCTCCTTAGGTGACTAGACGTGACTGAAGTGACTAGACTAGACTGACATGACTAGACGTGACTAGAGTGCAGAAAGCATCTCTGCACTTGAAAGTGATTTCAATAGAAACATCAAAAACGAAGAGCAAAGAGAAAAAAGACTGAGGAAAAAAAAAGAGAGAGAGACAAGATATCCAAACTCCGTGGGACATGTACAAAATACCACTTGCACATAATGGAATTCCAGAAGCACATGTAAGAGAGAAGAACAGAAATAATACTTGAAACAATGACCCAGAATTTCTCAAATTGATGTCTTGGCACAAACCCACAGATCTAGGGATCTCTAAGAACACCAGGAAGCAAAAATGCCCACACCTATGCATCCATCATCAAACTTCAGAAAAACAAAGATAAAGAAAAAACCTTGGAAGAGAAGCAAACCTTACCTATACAGGAGCAAAGATAAGAATTACAGTGGGCTTCTCAGGAACCATTCAAGCAATGAGAGTAGAGTGAAATACTTAAAGTGTTGAGAAAATAAAACCATCATATAGAACTCTGTATCCTGAGAAATTATCCTTCAGAACTAAAAGAGAGATAAAGACTTTTTGAGACAAAAATTGCACAAGTTTGTTACCAGACATGGATCAGAAACTTGGATCTACATTTTAAAAAGGAAAAGTACTAGAGAAGGAAGGTGAAGGTAAACAAAAGCTTTTTTATTTGCAATTGATCTAACAGATAATCATTCACAATAATAGTAAAAATGTATCACACAATGATACAAGCGATAGGAAGAAGGAATTAGGAATATTTATTATAAACTACTTGTACTACCCATAAAATAGTATAGTGTTATTTGAAAGTGTGCTTGAATTAATTATATAAGTATTTTGAAAAATCTATGGAAATACTAAAGTAAATATATATATATATTTATATACATATATATATATATAAATATATATATATATGTATTTGAGAAGCTGGAAAATAAGAGAAAGTGGAATTATATAAAATATTCAAATAGGTATATAAATGTCAGAAAACAAGTGGAAGATAAAAATAGGAAAAAGAACAAAGGGAAAAATAGACAACAGTAACAAATATATAGATATTAAGCCAACCATATAAATAATCACTTTAGGTATCAATGGTCTAAATGCTCCCAATTAAAAGAGACAGATTCTCAGAGTTAATAAAAAAATAAGACCCCACTATATGAGATTTATAAAAAACTCACCTTAAATATAAAGAGACATATATTTTCAAGATAAAGGAATGAAGAAAGATATACCATGTTAACACTAATCAGAAGTAAGCTTCATGTAGCAATATTCTTTTAATTTTTTTAATGTTTGTATTTATTTTTGAGAAGGGGGGAGGGGTAGAGAGAGAGAGGGAGACATAGAATATGAAGCAGGCTCCAAGGAGCTGAGCTGTCAGCACAGAGCCCGACACGGGGCTCAAACTCATGAACCGCGAGATCATGACTCAGATGCCTAACTGACTGAGCCACCCAGGTGCCCCCCGGAAGTAGCAATATTAATTATAGACAGAGCATATATAAAAACAAGAAAAAATACCAATATTAACAAGGGGAATTGCATAATGATAAAGAGGTCAATTCCCCAAGAAGCCTTAAGAATTCTTAATCTGTATGTGCCTAACCACAGAACATCAAAATACATGAGGCAAAAACTGAGAACTACAAGGGGAAATAGATGAAAACACTTTTATAGTTGGAGTCTTCAACACCCCTTTATCAAAAATGCAGAAAATTTGGGGCTCCTGGGTGGCTCAGTCAGTTGGGCATCTGACTTCGGCTCAGGTCATGATCTCACAGGTTGTGAGTTCGAGCCCTGCATTGGGCTCTGTGCTGACCGCTCAGAGCCTGGAGCCTGCTTCCAATTCTCTGTCTCCTTTCTTTATGCCCCTTCCCCGCTCATACTCTGTCTCTGTCTCTCTCTCTCTCTCAAAAATAAACATTAAAAAAATGCATAAAATTAGTAAGGACATAGCAGAACTCAAGAACACCCTTAAGCAAATGAATATATTTGTCATCTAAGAATATTTCATCCAACAACAGAATGCACATTTTTCTCAAGTTTACATGAAATGTACACCAAAATAGACTGCCCTCTGGCCTATAAGATACACCTTAACAAATGTACAAGTATAGAAATTATACAATTGATGCTTTCAGACCACAGTGGAATTAAGCTGGAAATCAATAACAGAAAAAAAGCTGGAATACTCCCAAAAAACTTGGAGGTTAAACACACTTCTAAATAACACATGACTCGAAGAAAAAAAAATCTTTAAAACTAAAAATATTTTGAACTAAATAAAAATGAAAACACAATTTATCAAATTGTGAGACGGGCAAAAGACCTGAGCAGACACCTCAGCAAAGATACACAGATGGCATATAAACATAGGAAAACATGTTCCACATGTCATTAGGGAAGTGTAAATTGAAGTGATGAGATATCACCACAAGCCTGTCTAGAATGACCAAAATCCAGAATAGTTACAACAAAAGGTGCTTGTGGAGTCCAAATTGGCGTCCAAGTTCAGCTCATAGGGCTGACTATTTTTAGGATAACCTTATTTATATTTCTTTTGCTTTTACATGTTTAACCATTTTATTTATTTTTGGAGAGACAGAGACAGAGAGCAAGCAGGGGAGGGGCAGAGAGAGAGGGAGACATGGAATCCAAAGCAGGTTCCAGGCTCTGAGCTGTCAGCACAGAGCCCTATGCGGGGCTCCATCCTGTGAACATGAACGCAAACTCATGACCTCAGCGGAAGTCGGACGTTCAACTGCCTGAGCCACCCAATCCTAACCTTAGTTATATTTCTGTTGGCTGGCTTGATATCAGTTCAAGCAATAGGTATAGCTTGTCCATGTACCTCTCCCCATCCCGCAGGCTAGACCAAGAGCAGCAAGAAAGAGCTATTTTAATGTTCAACTGCTTTTCAAGTCTCTGCATGTATCACATTTGCTCTGAACTCATTGATCCAATCTAGCATCTGACCAAACCATGACTCAAGAGGCAAAAAATGTAGGCCTAACCTACCAATGGGGAGAGCTGCAAAATCACCTTGTAAAGGGCATGCAGACAGGATGGGAATTATGGTCCTTTTTGCCATGGACCGCAATTACAAATTTGCTTTGCAATTTTAATAGATTTGTCATAAACTAGCTTTGAAATTTTAATCAATTTCTGATAGAGTCTTCTGTTTGTTTTTTGCTGTTGTTCTTGTGTAAGTAAGGATGGCCTTCATAAATAATAATACTTCTATATACTTCCTACTGGAATGACTTCATATTTATTTTTATTCTCTTAATCCATTTGTCTTAAAGAGACAATGTTAAGTAATAGTGAGGATCAGAAAAAAAATTAATGACTTAATTAAATGCACAAATATGCATCATATTTGAAGCAATCAAGTTTCTTTAATGGAAATATTTTCACTTTAAAAGCATTGATTCATTTTGAATTTATATTTTCCATGCATGAAATGGTGAAATTGAGAAAATGGAAGTAACTACAAGGCAGAAAAGACATATGAGAAAATGTTATTAGTTTTTTATTTATTTTTTTTTACTATCTTATTTAAATGCTTGTAATTTTAATAACTGGTGTTTGATTCTTTTTCAATACTTGGTAAATTTCATGTCATTGTGAAAGACAAACACATTCTATAAATATTGGACTGTTTTATTTAATTGCATTGAGAGTCCTTGAATTATGTTTTACTATTTTAAAAGCTAGTTAAAACATTGTCTTAAGAATGACCAACCAATATAAAATATCAGTGATTTCCTTTGAAAAAGTTATATTTATGTCAGAATTTCTGCCCTTTGCTTAGGGAATTTTCATCATAATAGTGTCCTCTTTTCAGCACAATTTATCTTGTTAAAAATTCATAAGCTAATATATCATATGAAGAATTCATAATATCCATGAAGTATCATAATTGAAATAAATAGAATGGGATGCCAGAATGAAAGATTAACAATAAAATTGGTTGCTCAGTCGATCATTCATCTCATTAAGGAGGCTACTTTGATGAAAAATATACAAATATAAAGTTTCTCAAAATGTTGATATGTTTTAGATTGATTCATTAGAAAGACATTTTCAAATTATTATTTCAAGAAGATGCTGAAATTGTTTTACCAGCTAGGCAACACCAATAATACAATAAACTCATTTCTTAAATATCGTTGAAATGTCATAACTGCACTATGCTTGGCTACATGATTTAAGGTTGAAGAATTCTAAACTAAGAAGTGCTGAATATTAACCCTCAATGACTCAGTGTCCACCCCAATTCAACTAGTTATGATATCTAGGATCTTGGCTCAATAACTGTATGAGATCACAAGAGAAGAGAACTTTAGCAGTTCAAACTTTAAGATAATTTATTTTATTTAAAGTACTCTTGATGCAATGCATAACAAGCATTGTCCAGGCCATGACTCTTAAACATACAAATATGAAGAGCAAAGAATTCAGGATGAGATGATGTATAGCTCTTGTATTCTTCCTATAGATTTGTTTCTATGGAATCCTCAGAATAAGCCTGAAGTCTGGAATCATGTTTATAAGTGTATCAACTAGTTTGTTCACATTTGCAAAGTCTCATTTGCCATGTGAATTAGCATATTCATAGATTCCAAAGATTAGCACATTGATATCTTTGGGGCCCTTATTCAATCTATCACTGCAAAGATTCTGAGTTTATTACTATTCCTACAGCACAAGAGTTGAGAAGGGAATTTAATTTGAATAAATTATTACTTAAAAATGGATTTTTCTGGGACCATTTGTTTATAGACTCAATTCATCATCACACCATTTAAAGCAACAGGCATAGAAGAGTATGGTCATTCCATATTTTTGTTTATATTTACAATAGTTACCAATTTTAATTCTTAACAATTTGCCTTTGAATAATCTATATTTGATACTAACAGTATTTTCACTAGAGTTTATTCTTGTTCTCTCTTCTGTTATCAATTTTTTAATTCTCTTAGGATATTTTTAAATTTTAATAATTTCAGAAGATATGATCTGTAGATTTTTATGATTTTTAATTTCACATAAAATACATAAAAGTCATAAAATTAAAATGTTAATCACTAAAATCCCTTTGGTTATCACTTAAAATGAGTATTTTTAAATATATTTAGCATATAACTATGTAGTTTTGTTTTTTTGTTTTTTGTTTGGTTTTTGGAGAAGGAGAGAGAGAGAGCACGTGCACAAGAGAGAGAGAAGCACATGAGCAGGAAAGGGGCAGCAGGAGAGGGAAAATCTTAAGCAGGCTCAACACCCAGTGTGGAGACTGGTGTGGAGCTCAGTCCCATGACCTTGAGATCATGACCTGAACTGAAATCAAGAGTTGGATGCTTAACCTACTGAGACACCCAAGTGTCCCCTGAGCAAGGTTTTACTAACTTGATTTTCCACACTTTATCTAATAGAGGTTATTGCATGTTAACATATTATTTGGTGCTGAGTTGTATCTCTCCAAAATTAGTATGTTGAAGTCTTAACCCCCAATCCTGCAGAGTGTGGCTATATTTGGAAATAGCATCTTTAAAGAGACCATTAAGTTACAATGAGGTCGTTGGAGTGGAACCTGATCTAATATGACTGGGGCCCTTATAAAAAAGGCACCCAGCCACACAGAGAAGGAAGACCATGCGAAAACACAAGGAAAAGTCAGCTGTCTGTAAACCAAGGAGAGAAGCTTCAGAAGAAACTGATCCTGCTAACACCTTGATCTCTGACTTCCAGGCCCAAGAACTGTGAGAGAATAGTTTTCTGTTTTCAAAGCAACTCAATCTGGGTACCTTGTCTTAGTAGTCCTGATACACTAATACAAAGATTAATTTTATCACTTTTAACAGTGTATAGTATCCCCCAGTATGGATATCTCTTTGTTGAGTACCTCTTCCACTATTGATTACAAACATTTAGATAATTCATTACCGAGATGGCTAAAACAGGACTTTTTTATTATTATTATTTCATGACACCATGCTAAAATTTATGTTCCTCCAGGACTATAAGGATAAGATAAAGATCACTATTTTATACATTATTTGATGGTTTTTAAAGGGTGATAGTTTAATTTTTTCCCTGTTTCATTTTTCTTTGAGAGTATTGTCAACATATTCCCACACCAAAGCAAATATCCATGTGTTCTATACATTTTCTCTAGCTTCTGTTAAGACAAAGGCCAGTTTGCACTAGGTGAGATTTCTTTCACTTTTATATACATTTTATATTTTCAAATGCCTCCCAAGAGTCTTATCTGTGTTTTGTTTCAATTCTAGGTTCTGGATTTGTGTTTTTCTTCATACTGCATGTTTGTGGTTATTTTAATGGGATTTCAGTAAATGCATGAGCTCAAAATGCCATAGAAAGATCAAACATCTAAATTATTTTCTTAAAAAATTACAAAGTAATAAACTAATATGTGATATTTCTTTCTACATTTCCTTCTTAAGCTACTAAAATTATCTTTACTTAAATTAGTTTTTAAAAATAATATATATGAATGCATACAAATCCATTTTTATTATGAATAAGAAGCTTAAAATTTTATTTATACCAATGATTCAAGTAAACAGCCAAGTATATATAAAGTTGTTTTTCTTTTTTTCCAGATATTTTTGGTCTTATATACTTATTGAATGCTAAAGACATGCTTTTTTTTTTGTCAAAATTCCCATAGATTTTAACTCTTTATGAAAAATTAGAAAAATATAACTACTTTAATACTATGTTAACTACTGTCACAGTTTTATATGATACTCCTACAAAACAGTTGTTTATGAATTTATTGTTGTGAAGATGTCACCATCCTTTCAATTAAAAAATAGGCCACTGTACCTATATATTTGTCTTATTATTTTTTTTTATTCAAAGTTGCATCTTTTTTTCTTTTCTTGATGGCGTTCAGTAAAAGTATATCCTGGGGCGCCTGGGTGGCTCAGTCAGTTAAGGGTCCGACTTGAGCTCAGGCCATGATCTCCTGGTTTGTGAGTTGGAGCTCTGAGTTGGGCTCTGTGCTGACAGCTTGGAGCCTGGAGCCTGTTTCTTATTCTGTGTCTCCCTCTCTTTCTGGCCCTCCCCTGCTCATGCTCTGTCTCTCTCTCTCTCTCTCTCAAAAATAAATAAATGTCAAAAAAATTGTTTTAAAAAGTATATCTATTACTCGTTTATTTTTTTCAGTGATACAGCTTTTAATTGATAATGTTATTGTTTTCTTTTGGTTTATGTTTCATTATTTTCTACTTTCTTTGAATTTTTTTCATTATTCATACTGTGTCTTTGTCACCTAAAAATCTCTTTCATACTTTTTGATTTTTCATAGTTTCCTTTAAATGTGATTTACTCCCTAAAATTTCCCTGAGTTCAGCTAAATCTGGTTAATGTGTCATTCCTTTATAGATATTTTTTATTCTTTTACCGCATGGAAATTATATAAATGATTCTTCTAATGAATCACATTCAATATTGTGCATGTTTCCATACAAATAAATGTATAAATATTAAAGAAGATTATGGGAAGCCATATTTACAGTCAGACCAGCTCTTTAATATGACTCATCATGACCACTGATTCCTTCCAGCTTAATTCTCTACCATATTTTTTGTTCTTGCTCTGTGGGATTTAGCTCTTATTTCCGTTATTTGATTTGCCAACACCCACCTCGGGGTCTTTGCACATGTTATTCTACCCGGAATACACTTTTTCCCTTATACTCACCTAGTTATTGATGCATCCTTTAGATGTCAGATGTAACTTTTCACATAGACAAACATTTTAAAAATATGGTTACTGCATGAAGTTTTTCCTTTCTAAATTAGCGGTTAAGTGCATGATTTTTTCACAGAAACAAAATGTATTCTAGTGGGGTAAATAATTTTACAGTGTTTCAATTTTCAATTTCAATAGGCAAAGTATAACATTTTTTCAATGTAGATTTTGACTAAAAGAATGTTTTATACTTCTGATGACATAGTTAAATATTCAAATATTGGACATAGCTGGCCCATAAAACTTCAAGGAAGTATCATGTTATATTTTAACTCATACACTGACTGGAAAATAACTCTTCGGTGAATCAATTTTATCTCTTGTCAAAAGTAATTTATATATAAAATGAAATAAGTCATTTATTCAACTTGATCATTTTACATATAGAAGAAAGGGATTTCCTCAGATCTATTTCTCAAGGCAATAATAGTATAAATTAAGTTAATTTAATTATAAGTGGTATAGGAAATAAAATTAAATCTGTTAGGTTACAAAAGCATTGATATATTCAATAAATATTAATGATTATCAATGTTCATTCTGAAATCTGAGGGTTATGTGTAAAGTTTGAAAAATAAATGATGGTTTCCTAATATATAAAACTTCTAATAGAATCTATGGGAAAAAAGAGTTAATATTAATTGCTGAATTTACAATATATATCCTACTCAAAGATTTTGAGGGAATAGATTGCTTCAGAACTTTAGAGAATGGTATAACAAGCATAAGGAAATGTATTTAGCTAACTTTATTTTTTTAATGCTTATTTCTTTATTTTTGGGAGATTCAGAGAGAGAGAGAGAGAGAGAGAGAGAGAGAGAGACTCCCACGCAGGATCTGCACTGTCAATACACATCCTGATGCGGGACAAGATCTCACATGAGATCATGACCTGAGCCGAAATCAAGAGTCGGATGCTTAGTTCCCTGAGCTACCCAGGCGCCCCTGTTTAGCTCACATTCTTAAGGGGTTAGAGGTGGATGTATTATTTTCCATAAGTAAATTAGAGGAGGCTTTTGCATAATTAAAATTTTAAAGATATTACCGGTATTGTAATTATTTTGCATTTATATAATGTCTGTTTATTTGGGTGCTCATAAATCCTATAAAGCCAGTATTGATACACATTTCTTATAATACAAATGGATATGGGTCATAAGACTGCTGAACTCTTTTAAAACCTCATGATATCTTATAGTGTGGTTGTTACTCTTTTGATCATAATGGCTATGGTTCAGAGGATTTATGGGTAATCTTTACCAGTGTGATGCCTTGGCAGTTATAGCTTCTGTGGATATTTTGTCTTCGGTTATAACCCTTACAAACCAGTTTATTTTCATGGGGCTTAAAATAACCAGAGCTAATTCTAAAAGAATTTTCTTATTGAGGTTATAGTACTTTATTCTCTGTAAGTTATAGATTGAATGACACCTAATTCCTGCCTAGGTATAAAATATATAATTCTGTTAATTAATTGTTTTTTTTTCTTTTCTTGGTAGTTCTGTACCATGAGCATACACTAGATAAATATTAAACAATTTCACTTTCTTCAAAAATATTGGTGTATATGTGTGTTTAATTTTAAAAATAATAATAATAAAGTGATACAGGGTACATTCCAATCAACATATGTGTCTTGTTTCAGACAAATTGAAGTGGTAAATGTGACCAAAGTGTTGACATTGTAACCCAAAAAATGTTATTCCATTTCCTTTTTATAAACATAATGCAGATACTAAGATAATAGATATTAACAAAATATTATTTATATTCTCAGAAATTGTTAAAACATTACTTTGGTTCTTTTGTGGAGCATCATTTCTACAAAAAGAAGAAGTTAAAATGGATTTTCATGTTTTTCTGTTTAATCATTTAAAATTGTATTTACTATTTATTTATTTTTATGTTTTCTTACTTTAAATCTTTTAATTTTTATTTTCCCTTAAAAAGTTTCCTTAAAAATGTTTCCTTTAAAAATTTTATTTTGTTTTATAATTGAAACAATTGTATTTCTTTTTTAAAAATATTTTTTACTGTTTATTTAGTTTTAGGAGAGAGAGGGACAGAGTGCATGCAGGGGATTGGCAAAGAGAGAAGGAGACACAGAATCCGAAGCAGGCTCCAGGCTCTGAGCTGTCAGAGCCGAACGAGGAGCTCAAACCCAGGCACTGTGGGACCATGACCAGAGCTAAAGTTGGATGCTTAACCAACCAACTGAGCCACCCAGGTGCCTCCCCAAAATGTTTATTTCTTAAATTTTATTTTGATTTTGCTCATATGTCTAAGCCTATTGGTTTAACCGTATACTGCAATTCACAAAACATAATGATTCATGATTCATTTTCATTTTATTTGAGACATTCTGTAATTTTTTTTTCTTGCTTTCTGTACCAATTTTTGGGCTTCAACAGATGCTACCAACATGTCTACAAGCTGATAAATATCTGGCAGCCCAGGCTCATAGGTACTGATAATGATTAATTCTTTGAAAAACTTTTGGGGTTTCTCTTCAGGCTTAGGAAATTCTTTAACCATGGCACTTCATTCAGTCTTTGAGTGGTGAAGGACACCTGAGGAGACTATTATTTTCATTTATCTATTAAAATTTTTTTGAAATTTATTTATTTTTAGAGAGAGTCAGAGGGGAGGGACAGAGAGAGAGAGAGAGAAAGAGAGTGAGACACAGAATCCAAAGCAGGTTCCGGGCTCTGAGCGGTCAGCACAAAGTCTGATGCAGTACTCGAACTCGTGAACCGTGAGATCATGACCTGAGCTTAACCAACTGAACCACCCAGGCACCTTTCATTTATCTATCTTAAAATAACTGTCCAATAGTCTTTTCAGAGTGGGGAAGCAGTTCAGAGAGAAAATGAGTAAAATGTGAGTACTCAGTTGAAAAAGAATGCAGGAGCACTAGGAGTCACGTCAGTTCTATGGTTTTCTGTTCTTGGCCCTTCTTATGTGTTTAGGTTTTCATTAGCTCTTTGTAGCAAGTCTTTTAATAAAGTATTTTGGAATCTCAAAGGCTTTTAGAAGCTTCTGCATACCAATTAAAGTAGGCACACCATTCTGTTTGTTCAAGGTGGGATCCCTTGCTTTTAAATGCATTTCTTAAATGAGTGATCTTGCCCAATTGGGACATTTCACAAAATGGCCAGTGTAATTCAAGATTATTTTAGTAAAAGTTTACCATTTTGCTAGATAGATGCAGTTTCTGGATCATAGTTCTTAAATATAAAATTTGCGGGTATGCTGGATAGTGGCACACTCAACTCTTTGGACATAAAGAATTCCATCCATGTCAGCTATACCTTTGGGCGTCCCAGAGCCAAATTAATATGTTAAAGGGCCTATCGTGTAAATCTTTCTGACGTAGCAAACACTCTAAGAACTTGAAAATCTCAACCTGTGACCACCATTCTCTGTGGGTTTATTGACTTTTGAGATTCCTTATAATATTCACTCCCACTGGATTCAGTCCAACCCATATTGAACCCAGTCTGATCCCAGACCCAGTCCAGCTCTAGCTGGTAACCACCAACAGTTCCCCAGATGTGGACTCTGGGGTTTGTGGAAGGATTGTACCAGCAAATCCCAAATAATGAGAGCCACAGGCTAATTCCAAGCAAAAGGGGAACTACAGCTGCCACCAGCAGTTCTCAACATGAAATCTGGGGATAAAACCAAGGGCTGGGGCTTCCAATCAAACAAGGAGCTGTAGAAAGCCAACTAGATATGAAGCTCCATACCAAGAAGATGGAAGTCAGAACTGAAAGGAACTTACCAATGGCCCTTGGAAATGGTGAGAACGGCAAAGGGTCCATGGGTGCCACTCCTGTGTTCCTCATTGCCCCAAAGCTGCAGGAAGTCTCCTTCAGCCTCCTGCTGCCCCCACACCTGTTAAAGAAGAAAAATCCAACCAAGAAACTAACAGATCTAATTGGCTTTACTCAGCAGTCTGTGAATCAGGCAGACTCCCATCTACCACACACATCTAAATACAAGAGTGCTCCTGACGTTCTGTAATTTTGATTTTAAGGTAAATGACTGGTTTCCATTAAGTTACTTAGAAAATTAGATGTCGCATCTCCTAAAGAAAGAATACTAAGGAAGATGAAAGAAAAGAGAAAATAATCAAAAGATGTTACTTATCATGTCACCTATTTAATATGAATTTCCTAAAAGAGGTGAACCAATTCAAAATAATGTAAAACTAAAACATTAAATTTGGAGAAATTTTGTCTACAGGTCAACAATGGTAATACAGAATTCATAAACAAACAAAAACCCAGAAGCAAAAAAGAAAAAAAAAAAGTTCCCCACATCTAAAAAGTAGATTCTATTAAAATTAATGATTTCTGAGAATGAAAACTAAGTGAGTAATAAACACACAAAATACATAATGCCCATCAAAGAATGTTAATAGAATTGCACATGTATTTTTCTGGGGTGGGAATGATTTGTGAAAATGGACTAGAATGGCTTCATCCCGCCTCCTCTTAATGTACTTAAAGACTTTCCATCGTTTTTAGAAAATGTGTATATAATTCCCTTAAGATAGCCTATCAAACCCTGCATATTCTGACATTTTTTTTATTATTCTAAACATATCAAATACCACTCACTCTTTACTTGATAATTTCTAGACACACTGATACCTGATCACACTAGTACGTGCAAAACTACAGACAACTGGCATACTGTTTTATGTACATGAAATCAATTGCTAATGCATATGCATGTTTTATGCCTTTATATCTTTCAAGTTTTAGATGAAGTCTTTTGCTGAATTTATTTTTATCTGACATGACTTTTTCATTGAAGTATAATTGATGTACACTATTTCAGATATACAACATATTTGACAATTCTACACATCACTCATTGCTCACCACGATAAGTGCCATCACTCTCTGTGACCACACAATGCTATTACAATATTACTGACTACCTTCCACATGCTGTACTTTTCATTTCCTTGACCTATTTATCTTATAACTGGGAGTTTGCACCTCTTAATCCCTTTTATCTATTTTTCCATCCCCCCACTCACCTTTCTTTAATATCCATTTTAGTTAAATTCACAACACATTACTCAGTGCAAAATAAGATATTTATCAATATATTCCTGTAGTTTATTTCTATATTGTCTGAATTACCGAATGCTAAATTACATGAAGTCGGGGACCTTGCCTGCCCGGGTTACTAAGGCATGCATCGACTTAAGACAGTATGTTGAACTGATGAGATTCTCAGAATTGAATTGGAAAGTTAGATGAAGATGGCAGGTGAGTGATTTAGCTGTTGTCTAAATTAAAAATAGTACGAGCCTGGATTAAGAAAGAAACCATGAAAATGGAAAGAAAATAATAGAATCAAACATAATTTGGAGGTAGAATCTAGAGATAGACTGACATAGTTGATATAAGAGTCAAAGGGAAGGAATAATTCATTTTGATAGCTCATTTTGAATACAAGTTAAAGATATGATATAGTAGATAATTTCAAAAATATGGATAAGCAGTATAAAAATCAATCATGTATAATCTAAACTCAGAGAAATTATGTGTAGGTACATATGTGTGGGTTCTATAATAACACACAATACAGGGAATGGAGCAAGTCAAAGTATATAATTGATGGGATTATATAATATGTATTACCGATTGTCTCATTTTACTCAGTTTTAATCTTTTTTTTTAATGGTTATATTTATTTTTGGGACAGAGAGAGACAGAGCATGAGTAGGGGAAGGGCAGAGAGAGGGAGACATAGAATCCAAAGCAGGCTCCAGGCTCTGAGCTATCAGCACAGAGCCCTACTCAGGGCTCGAACTCGTCAACTGAGAGATCATGACCTGAGCCCATGACCTGAGTCGAAGTTGGACACTCAACAGACTGAGCCACCCAGGCTCCCCTCATTTTACTCAGTTTTATTGGCATAGACTTTTGCCACAGTGTAAGAGAATATCTGTCTCCTGAAAACTTAACTTATAACATAATAATGTTAAATTGTAACATAAATATCATAATTTCCATAACTGAAAAGAGTATCTTCTTGGAGAAATTGTGTTTTATTACAAAAATGAATAGTGTAAATTCTATTTATTATCATTTTTTCCAAAATATCTTTTGATATCTTCTGAACATATCCCAGTTAATCAGACTTAGTGATACTAATGTATGTGTCTATTTATTGCAAATATTTCACTCAGTTTAATTTTTAGTTACTTTTTTTAGTTCTTGGTGGTATGTGAAAATCAGGCAATGTATTTTATTATGGATCATTTATTATGGATCATTTTCTGATGCCATGCACATCTACATATTTAAAAAACACTCTTTTTCTTAAAGCTTCTATAATTTTACTGTATGTCTCTGTCTCTGTCTCTTTCTCTCTCTATATAATAGATATAAATATATATATAATATATTTTTAATTGTCATACATATGGTGAGCAAATTTATATTTTTAAACTTGTTTTATGTAATAATTTGTTATATTTGTTACTTACATAGAAAGACAATTATTTTTAGTAATTATTTTATACTCTAATAATTTCACAAAAAATTTTTCAATTAAATAATATTACAGTTATTTTGAGGTAAGAAATCATTTATAAGTGTATAATTTAACTTCGTATATTTATTTCTGTGTTTTTTCTCAGTGAAACAGATCAAATGTCAGATATCTTGGTGAATAAAGGTGATAATAAAATGCAATCTTCTCAAGTATCTATGTACTTTCTGACTATGGAAGGGATCCTTCTATTTTGCTACTGACATATTGTCAGATTACTACAGATTCTTATTCTGTACTATGTTTGAGTAGCTTTCTTTTCTGGCCAGATTAAATATAGCAGTCCTCATGAAGGAATAAGATACAATTTATAATTAAGAATGAGCATAGCATGTAGGATTCAAGCAAATTAACAGCAAAATTAAATGACAAGATTAGGCCTAAGAATTTTTCTTTTTAAATCAGGTAATTTAATTTTAATGTTAGGAGAATAGTCACTTAAATCAAAGAGGGAGAGAAGGAAGAAGGGTGTTTGCTGTTGGCTCAACTGGAAATGGTCAAGGTTAGATACACTGCAAGTGATGCCTATTCAGACGAAATTAACATTTCTGTGATTCTCTTAGGATTTCATCACTCCTTGTGCGGGCTTAGTCCTCTGAGTTACTGAAACAATTTCATGTTCTATATTTACACACAAATTCATGAGAGCAAGGAAAACAATTTGTGCTCCAGACTTATCAGATAATGTTCCGAGTCACACACTGATTTTCACTTTTGAATCAGATTTTGCAGACTAGATATCGCATCTCATCCCATTGATGGGTTTAGGAAAGCCTATACTGAACCGATCACCACGAAAATATTGATGCGACTATCTTGAATAGTTTAAGTGCAATGGTTTTCAGTGTGGGCTTCTTATTAAAATCATGTGAACATTGCAAAGTATATTGACCCTAGAAATTTCCTCCTGCCTTGCTCAATCCCTGAAGGTATACTATTGTCAGGATATTTATATTAACAATAACCTAAATCTGAATAGTTAAAAAAATTTTTTTCAGACACTTTGCTGCATAGCCTGGGTTGATAGTCATAAATTTAATCCCTTTGAGACCACCCTCACAGTTGTCGACCGGATTTAATTCCATCTCACCCAACACTAACCTTTGGCTAGTGAGAAAAGAGAACAAATGTGAAAAGGAAAAATCAAATACCCACTAGAAATCATAATTTATTAATATCCTATTTCATATGAGACAACACAATTCAATCTATATTTTTGTTAATCTTTCATCTTCAGCCACTAGTATTTGCTGGATAGTTGTGCTAAGTTTTGGGATTTTTGCAGAGCCGTCCAAGATGTAATATTTAGGTACTTTCCATAATTATATTAAGTTCAAGCTTTACAAAGGTTGGTTGATTTGCTTGCATGTATATTTGAGAAATTGGGTAAAAACAGAATTGATTGATATAGTTTAAACTCATTATTTCCCCCAAAACAAGTTTTTATTTTGACAACTAATAAATTATGTTACAGTCATGGGAGAGAAATCCAAATTAGTTTTTATAATCATTTCAAATTGTATGTTCTTGAATTATTAACATGTTCATTTTTTTTCTCTTAAGAATGCTGACATTTAAATGTTGTTCTTTCTTAATTAAAAAATACAGGGCAAAGGTGAATTTCTGCATTGTGTTGTTAGCTTCAGAAATTAAAAAAAAAAAGTCACATGGTATAAAGATTTTGATAAACACACTAAATCTCCTATCCCATAAAAAGTATAGTTTGTTGGTGTACTCTTTCCTACAGTCTTTTGCTGGGGATACTGTTGTAAAATTCTCCAAGATCTAAAAAGGCCTTGAATCTCTTTTGCTTCAGTTGCAAATCTATTAATAGAATGGGCAGATTTTGTGATGCTTCATTGCTTTCAGTTGATGGAGGAGAATGCAAAGTCCTCTTTCTTTCAAAGGGGTGTTGAAGCACAATTATTTCAGACACCCTGATACAAAGTGAAACAAAAACAGGCTTTCGTCTTTTCTTCAAGGCCGGGGAAGGATGTGCCTCTCTTTTTCAAAATGCACATATTTCAGAAATTTAAATGTTTGAGAAAAGTTCATTGCTTCGAATAAAGTAAGAATGGTGACTATATCAAGCATGATCTACAGTTGATGGAAGTGTCAGGTCGCTTCATCGTCGTCCAGGAAATTACATTGACTGCATATTTTCTTACCGTTTCTCAAAATAGTATGTAATGGATTTGAAAAACACTCAGACTAAAAATGTCCAGCAAATATTTTCACTTGAATAAATATAATTTTGTAAGTAGAAACTTCACACATCATAAAGGATTTGGGATACAAAAACAGATTTTCAGATCCACATGTCAAAATAATGTCAATTTGAAAGGTCTGTCTCCAAAAGATAATTTTATATTTATTTTTTTATGTGAAATGTGATAAACAATTGGGGGAAAATAACTTAACGCTTACATGCAACCCTCGTATATGTAATTCATTTAATCTACTATGTACACATGGAATGTTTGTTGTCTTCTTACTTTAACAACTTTGACCTGCATGCATGGGCTCAGAACAGGGAATATGGAGGCGTACTTCATTGTGTTGCACGATGTATTATATTTATTGCAGGAAATTGTGATTTTTACAAATTGAAGGTTTGTGGGGAATCCGTATTGAGTCAGTCTATTGGCCTCATTTTTCTTTTTTTTTTTTTTTTTTTTTTAACATTTTTTTTTTTTTCGAGACAGGGAGAGACAGAGCATGAACAGGGGAGGGTCAGAGAGAGGGAGACACAGAATCTGAAACAGGCTCCAGGCTCTGAGCTGTCAGCACAGAGCCCAACGCGGGGCTGGAACTCACGGACCGCGAGATCATGACCTGAGCCGAAGTCGGATGCTTAACTGACTGAGCCACCCAGTCGCCCCTGGCCTCATTTTTCTAATAGCGTTTTGCTCACTTCATGTCTTTCTGTCATATTTTGGTAATCCTCATAATATTTCAGACTTTTTTCTTATTATATTTGTCATGGTGATCTGTGAACAGTGATCTTTGATCCTACTATTGTAATAGCTTTGGGAATGCCATGAGCTGTGCCCATATCAGAGGGTAAAAGTATGTGACAAATGTATGTGTTTTGATGGCTCCACTGACTGGCTGTTCCTCCTTTTCTCTTCAGGCTTCCCTATTTCCTGAGAGACAACAATATTGACATGAGGCCAGTTAGTAACCCTAACATGGCCTCTACCTGTTCAAGGAAGAGGAAAAGTCTCCTGTCTCTTTACTTTCAAACAAAAGCTACAGATGGTTAAGCTTAGTGAGAAAGGCATGTTGAAAGCCAAGATAGGCCAAAAGCTAGGTCTTCTACCAGTTCGCCAAGTTTGAATACAAAAGAAAGTCTTCGATGGAAATTAAAAGTGCCACTCCAGTGAACACACAAAAGATAAAGAAAGGCAAAACAGCCTTCTTGCCGATGTGGAGAAAGCCACCCATGTGCCCTAACACCACATTCAGTTCCAATGAAAAACAAATCAGCCCGCGTTTAATGTCTAGCCAGCCCTTTCTCACAAACCCGAGAGTCTCCCTCAAAAACTTGTTTCTTCATAACCACGGTAGATTATACTACCATCTATATCCCTCGAAGGCCACTCACATAAACCTTGGGTTCCTTCAATATCTTAACTTCTGGTTCCTATGTGACTTTCTTTACATTCTTCTTACAATCTCTATTAACTTTCCTTTTTTTTCCTTTTTCTTTTTTTTTCTTTCCGTCTAATTCTTTCTGATTCTTTAGAATCAATTCTTCAGCTAGGACTCCCTGATTCCCTGCAATTCATAACTAGGGTAGGTTTTGGGGTTAACATTTCCCATTAAAAACATATATTTTCCCATTTGTTGCACATTAAGTTGCACTCAGAAATATTTATAGACATATAGTGTGAATACTGCATATGTACACTCAGAATATCACATTGTCACATTTCTTAGGCTTCAGTTTTCTATCCATTGATCTAAATCACAATATGTCCATTCATGTTGGCTTGACATAATGGTTTACTCTTCTCATTCTTGCCATATTATAATTGAGTACCAATCCTCTGAATTAGGGTAATGAGGACCTAGAGATATCACAGGGTCTGGGTGAAAGTTATTGTTTCAGAATTAATGCTCCAAAATCATAGACAAGAGAAGAATACAATCTTGACTCAATGGAAATAACTGAAAACACAACATGGAGGTGTCTTAAAGGCAACTGCTATAGCTTTAATTCATTATTACTACTGACTAACTGATACTTCATAGAGCACATGTAACACATTTTACTCAGTTAATCCTTCATTGCTAGCCCCTCAAAATAATTCTGTTTTATTTTTTTCTATGAAGCATGATTACATTTAACATGTTTTTATGCATGTACATACACATACACACATGTACATAATTCTATAGAAAGAAATTTAAAAAGCGAGATTGCGCATATGAAGGGTATGTGTATTTTAACTATGATTTACAATGCCAGATTGCTTCTAGAAAACTGTAACAAGTGGCATTTATGCAAACTGTAAGTATATCCTTTTACCCAGATTCCTGACAGGACTAGGTGTTATGGCTTTGTAAAATCGCTATCAGCTTCGTAAGTTTACCAATCTGGTGAATATAATGACATTTATTTCTACTGTTATCTGCATTTCTTTGCATGGCTTCCTAAATCATTTTCTTTTCATCTTAAATATCAAGTATATTCCATGTACATTCTATCAAAAATTACATCCTACTTAACTTTCTACAATTTTTCACAGCTTTATTTTTTCCTTTGCACTTGCCAATATTAAAGTGATGTATATTACTCATTTACCTGTATGTTATTTTTCTCTAGGGAAAATAAGCTCTGAAAAACAAAGTGTTTATTATTTTGCTTGTCACTATACCCTCACCATTAGGAGATTCCCTGGCATATAGTAGGTGCTAAATGCAAATATTAAAATGAATTAACACAGGGGGGCACTGGGTGGCTCAGTGAGTTAAACTTCTGAGTTCAGCTCAGGTCATGATCTCAGGGTTCATGAGTTTGAGCCCCGCGTCGGGCTCTGTGCAGATGGCTCGGAGCCTGGATCCTGTTTTGGATTCTGTGTCTCCCTCTCTCTCTGATCCTTCCCCACTCGCACTCTCTCTCTAAAAAAATAAACATTAAATATTGATTAATTAATTAACATATAAATGAAACTAACAACAAAAAGAAGAATTTTCTATGCCCTTAAAACATTGCATCAAAACATTTTTTTTTCATTGGGGCCCCAGAGATTATAGAATCTGAGGATTTATAATCAATTTATAAACTTTATAGGACATTTGAAATCTTGGAAATGTGCAGGTGGCTGTCATACCAGAAACATCCCTATTCTTAGGTCAGGGTAAAGAGCACGAAATCATAAAAATATGAATGTCTGTATGTGATGATTGCATTAAACCATCCCTGTTTAAGACTTCACTTTTCCTCCTTAAGAGGCGGGGGGCAATTTATTTATTTATTTATTTTTAATTTTTTTTTAACGTTTTATTTATTTTTGAGACAGGGAGAGACAGAGCATGAATAGGGGAGGGCCAGAGAGAGGGAGACACAGAATCTGAAACAGGCTCCAGGCTCTGAGCTGTCAGCACAGAGCCCAACGCGGGGCTGGAACTCACGGACCGCGAGATCGTGACCAGAACCGAAGTCGGCCACTTGACCGACTGAGCCACCCAGGCGCCTGAGGCGGGGGGGCAATTTAAATCACATTCCTAGTCTCAATATGTCCAACAAAATGAGTTAGCATGTTCCAAATAGGAGGCCAATAATGTTGAGCTCTTAAGCAACTTCAGATCCACTCCCTGTGTGTACCAAATTGATCTTGAGATTGCTTTCCAACGGAGTGGCCTCTATTTGGAAACTACTCCCTATAGGAAAGCCACATAAAACAAGTCCTCAGAGTTAGTAGACCCAAACCAATAGGAAGCAGAACTCTACTTCCTGGCAGCCAGAGCCCTTGCCTTATAATATAATGTGTATTATTTGACCTTCATTACTCTAGATGCTTGGTACAAATCTGTAATCAGAGAAACTGTTTTCATGAAGAGCAGACATTTCAATAGTATATGGACATAAAAGACTAGAAATTGTCTCCCCTGAAAAAATTGTTTTGGCTGCAACCTAAAGATTTAGTGGCATAACTAAAGAACAATTGAGGAAGAATCTTAATTAGCCATGTAAAATGAGAATCATTTCTTTTGGAATTCACTACAACTATTTTCATTGAAATCCGCCAGATTATACATTCCATAAGGCCCGGATTTGATATACAATAACTAGCCTTCAGATTAATGGAAATATGGAAATATGGAAATATGGAAAACGGCAGTCCCCGTGATGTAAAATTCCCCACCCTTTAACCGAAACCATTTCACTGAATAAAACACAAGTGCAAGTTTATCATGAACTCGGTCATCATAAATAGTATCAGAGCCGCTGTTACTATTGACATGTGTGATTACGATGAGACTTGAAAACGCAAATCTGCTTTGTCTGAGTTTTGCAACATAGGCGTTTATTGGTATTTGTTAAGGAAAAATCACACGACTTTATGATATATGTTATACAAATGGGTGTCAGGGAAAGAATGAGACAAGGTGCAGCGGCAACAAAGGAATGAATCATAGAGTCGTGCCCTGATAGAACATGGTAAACACATACACGCAAAAATACACACATACATGTGCACACAGGCACACAATTACTCTGGTTATAGGTCTGGAAACTCAGGGTCAAATATACTTATTATAGGTGGATCCAATCCCATTCTCTGAACCCTACCTAAAATCCTCATTTAGATGAGTCACTTCAAGCCGTAGACAGCAAAATGATGCAACAATGAATCACTGTAGCCTACATGTGAGATTTCTCCTTGATTGAGTGTTTTCCAGTGGTAAGAAATGGGTTCTTATAGCCATAAAATAAAGTCTATCAGTCTGGGTCTTTTCAATTCAATCCTTGTTGATTATATTTAGATTGAATTATTCCATGAAAGGGCCATTTCAAGTGATCCTTCCCAATTATTTCTGTCATCTTAAATTATTTGTATAGTAATATAATTTGCAGTGGTCTAATCTTCAAAATCACCACATATTTTCATTCACATATTTTGAGACTTCATCCAAGTTTCTAGGTCTGCTGAGAGAAGCGGATGACTTTCACAGGATATAAGGTTATTTTCTAGCATAGAGGAAGATCTGAGAAAAACCCCACTATAAAAATTAAAGATGGCAATACCATACTCCCAATATTTCATATTTTATGGCATTACTATTTGTGTTTGGGGCAGACTGAAAATCTATTTTTATTATGCTTTCTGAGATGGCACTTTGAATTTAAACCCCATTTTCCATGGCTTATAGCTTTTCCACTGAGTACCTTTGGGGATAAACTTCATCATGCTGGTTCTTAACCTAGAATAAAATAATTCAGGAAGTTTGAAGGAAATGTATTTTGTCGTTTTTGATTTAAGTAACTACAGGGAAATTCTTTTTGGCTGTTCAAAAATATTATACATTTTTTTTCTTGAATAATTCGTAAGAAATTATAATTTTAAGTGCAAATATTTATAATGCAATTATCTTTTAGAAAAGACACACATATTTAAAATTATTTATACAAAATGACAATGAAATATAATACACATTTACTACATTTCTCAATTCATATAGTGCAATTCTCAATGATCTGCCAAATCCATCAGAAGTTCTGAAATGTAGGCTTTTGTGGAAAGGACGGCTGTATTGAATCAAAATGAAAAATCTTATTTGCAGGAATGACTAACCACCTATTAAGGAGTCAAGGTTTCAGTGGCTATTTAAATGCAGGCTCAGTGGTTTATGTAATGTCAAAATTCTTCATTCTCCCATTTCAAATGTGTATACATAAGGTTAGTTTTTGAGATCCATTTATACAAAAGCAAAATTTAAAAGGATAATAAAATAAAAACTCATAAAGGCTCCTGGTGTGTCTTACCCAGCTTAATAACTTGTGGAGTTTTCAGGAGAAAAGAGGACTCATATTTCCCAACACAATCACTAATTTAGTAAAAACACCTCCCTTATTGGGGGTTTGATAATCATTAAACAGTGCTAATCAAATGTAGACATTATCCAGTTAAGAAATAGAGATATTTTATTATAGAGGACACTCTCTACATAAACAATAAGCAATATATACTTGCCTTTATCTCACACACACACATGTATGTATGTATGTATGTATGTATATGTGTATGTACAATACACATAAAATTAATACATATTGTGCACATGTAAGAAATAAATAACTATGTATAAACCTATACATACGTAAATATAGATGTATCTGTATTTTATTTTGGTTTGTATCCTAATTCTATTTTCATTTTCTTTTTTTAATGTTTAATTTTGAAAGAGAGAGAGAGACAGAGACTGAGACAGAGCATGAGCAGGGGAGGAGCAGAAAGAGAGGGAGACATCGAAGCAGGCTCCAGCCTCTGAGCTGTTAGCACAGGGCCAGATGCGGAGCTCGAATTTACGAAGCACGAGATCATGACCTGAGCCGAAGTCTGATGCTTAACCTACTGAATCAGCCATGCCCCTGACCCAATTATATTTTATAATGTTCTATTTCTGGAAAATATGATTTAATGGGGTTAGTTTAGTAATTGTTATTTAAAAAGATTTCTAAGGTGAGGGCACCTGGGTGGTTCAGTCAGTTAAGTGCCCAAGTTCAGCTCAGGTCAGGATCTCAAGATTCACGAGTTCAAGCCTCACACGTCAGGCTCTCTCTCTCTCTCTCTCAAAAATAAATAAAACATTAAAGTTTTTTTTTTTTTTTAAATATATCTAGTGGCATCTGGGTGACTCAGTTGGTTAAGCTCCCTCCTCGTCATTTCAGCTCAGGCCATGATCTCATGGTTTCTTAAGTTTGAGCCCTGCATTGGGCTCTGCGCTGACAACAGGGAGACTGCTTGGGATTCTCTCTCTCCTCTCTCTCTGCCCCTCCCCCATTTGTGTTGTCTCCGTCTCTCTCAAAATAAATAAACTAAAAAAAAAAAAAATCTCTGATGTTTAATCATTTTTTAATTATATTTGTAGGTACTTTTACACACATACCTACA
The DNA here is from genome assembly GCF_023721935.1 of Panthera uncia. NCBI lineage: Eukaryota > Metazoa > Chordata > Mammalia > Carnivora > Felidae > Panthera > Panthera uncia. The sequence continues at coordinate 130,065,520 of NW_026057577.1, read as the reverse complement.
CATATGTAACATCGCCACCATTGATTTAATTATTTTCATTTCACATCTTTCCTCCAAGTTATTTTTATAAAAAAGTAAGCTTACAAAATTTTCTTTATTATATTCATTTTGATTTATATATTCCATATTCTATTCACTATATTAGGGTGGGAAGAGAAGAAATGTAAGAATATCCGTAAACAGTAACAGTACAAGGTGAAAAAAATTAAAAACAAATTTTTATAAAGTGTTTTTGGAGCCATTTAAGGAAGAAAATGTATCCATCTCAGGGGGAGATACATTAGTACCAGATCTTAAATGATAAATTGAGATTTATAATGTAGCAAGTGGAAGAGGTTACTGTTTCTATCAAGTATGTTCACTGTATCAAGTGGTAATTATGATGTTTGCTTTTAATGAATGTTTTTGCAGATTATTAAATCAGAGTGAAAAAAGAAAGAAAATTCATAATAGTGTTCCAGAACCACAAATTGAGTCATTTCCAGTTTTAACTCAAGTTTCTTCTCTTTTTGACTCACTACAAGAATGTAATTAGGTAGTTGAATCATGTTTTTCCTACCTACAAGATTTACACTAAAAATTCCCATTATGCTCTAAAATGCCTTACTGAATGATTTTCCCTTAAAACCCAACAAAATTATATTTCAAAAGATTACAACAATTGGAGTCTGAGTCTACATATTTTACTCTTGCCATTCAGTATCACACTGAAAGTGTATTATCATTATTATTATTATTATTATTACTAATCATCAAATGCCAATATTGAGGGTAATTTTTGGCCCATTCTGGCAATTATGTTCACGGCATTTAATTATATATTGGTCTAGCTTAGTATGAACTTGAACTTGTATGATCAGGGTAAAGTAACTGGCACCGCCCATGATCAATATATAGCTGTGCATTTGGCCATATTTCTACGTCTATTCCAAGTAGATGAAAAGATGTACTAGAATTTAGGAGCCTACGTGGCAGCTACTATATCCTGTAGAAATGGAATTGAAAAAGGCTAGTTGTTTCTAATGCTTCTGAGTAACTCTTAGAGTAAACTCTTGAGATTTAAAATCTCAGCCCAGGTGAAGGACAAAGAAATGCTGAGCATCCGAAAACTTCTTTAATTTTTTTGCAGCTACAGGTCTGGCAGAGTTAAAAATCAGTTAACATTGTGGCCTATTTAGGTATGTCAAGGGAATTTTACATGATTTATCAGGAAGACAGGGGTCCATGTGAAATGGGATGAAGTAAGTTTGAATCTTGAACCCATACATGACCTTGGGCTTTTCTTGCTAGGAGTAGATATCAACTGTCTTCATGAGGAAAAGCTTTTTTCTCTCAGACTTAAAATAATTTGCTTTGTTGGTCTGAAATCACTTACACTCTTGAATAGTTAGGATGCCTCCCATTAATCTCATCTTATATATTTGTAATTCATATATTGTTCACTTTATTAAATGTCCCTTCATTTTTGCAACAAACAAGTGTTTGCCTTTATCCCCAGGAATTGCTTAGTTCATGTTTGTAAATAAATTATTATCCAGAATGGTAGTTTAAAAAATGTATTTATATTAGGTACTATCGATTACTGTCTCTGAAAATGTTTATTTCAATTGGGGGAAACTGATAAACAACAGATTTCTCTTTTAGATGACTCCAATTGCAATGCACCTGAAGTGATATGTTTTTGTTAAACTTCTTCTCTGTGAGGTTATTAGAAATGCAATGGATGCCGTTTTGCTTTTGAAACAAACTTTTAGGCCTACATGAGATCTCCATAGCTATTACTTCTTTTTTAATATAAAGGTTATGTTATTTCTGCATGTGTGCAGAGAATCATCAGCTTGGACAATTTATTCATCTCACATCATGTGGAATTATCCTTCTTCAATAATATATTTTTTATTTCTTCTTAGTGATTATTAAACAGGTATAACACACATATAGAAAACAGACTAATTAGAAGTTTATAGCTTCATTAATTTCCCAAACTGAAGACACTCATATAAGCATCATGTAGAACAAGAAGCATAACATTAAGAGTAGCAAGGGAAGCTTCTCATATTCCCTTCCATTCTCTACCTTCACAAAAGAAACCCCATCCCAACAACATTTTGATAAATTCATTATAAAAATGATACAGTTCTCCACCAATTACTGTATTTGCAGGATTGGTCCCGTGAAATTTCAGCTCCGGCCGTCAGGATGGAATCTAGTTCCACGACCCTCGAATTTGCACTAGATTTGTAACTTGGTCAGTAGAATGGGAAACAAACGACAATGTGTTAGTTTTAAAGTCCTAAAAGATTTTAAAGGGCTTCCTTGCCATGATCATGTCCCCGTTCTAGACTAAGAAGCCTGGGCTGGGCTGCCTGAAGTTTAAAGATTTGACTAAATCCCCAAAGAACTCCACCAAGATCCGCAGAGCCATCTAAGAGGACAACATCTGGCTGCGCATGAATGAGTGAAACCAGATTAAGACTGGAAACACCATCGTCAGCCAGATTTTTCTTGGGAACGATAATAAAAGCTCAATGTTTTAAGCTGCCAAGTCTGGGGGTGTATTGTTGTACAGGATTATTGCGACAACATTAAATGATGCAGAAATATGTACCTTGAAATGTAATGGTGCCTTTACAAAAAGCTTAAATCTGTGGATTTAGCTTTGGGACTGTTTCTCTCCCAAGGGAAAGGAGATTTTATTTTCCCTGTTTTCTTCCCCAGCTGTGATTGCTCTTCACCTGTGCCTTGAGGGTGACGGATGGCACGGAACTCTGTCCATTGCCCTATCATTATAACATCCTCCTTCTTTATCTTCCTAAGTTTTCCAGAGATTCCACTGCTTAGCGTCCCAGTCAAGCTCAGTCAAAAGTACTGGGACCTTACTCCATGGCATTTGTGCCCTCCTAGCTTTGCAACACAGCACTCTAAGGTCTCCAGCTTACTAGCCTGCTCTCCCACCTGTCTGCTAGCCCCAAAGCCAGCAAAGTAATGGACACCACAAACCATCCTCCAACCTCAGCTCTTCTTCCGACTTTTGAATTCCTGTGTCAGCTCAGCCTCTAGTTGAGCATTGGTGGCCAACAAACTGCCCGCATAATAGCCATGTGTTTCCTTTTCCTGCCACAGTGTGCTCTGTGCAGTTCCTCGAAAAACCACCAGCATTTGGGAAGTATCTCCAGACCATATGCTGATCCACAAGCATCAGATATATGGACCACCTCACTCTGCAGACAGTTCGATGGCCAACTGGAGATTTCCCCCATGGATGTCTCTTTCTCAAGACCCATTTCTTTAGTCTTCTGGCTCCTTTACCAGTTTGTGGTTGAAAAACCTCAAGAGTTCTTAGGATGAAATTTGAAACTCGCCCCTGTATACAGAGGGCAAAGAAAGACAGAAGAAAGGGGCTGACCACTCCAGATTGGTAAGTGGTGATTTTAATAAGCAAGGGGACTTACATGTGAGATTTGCCTTGGGCACTGCGAGACCTCTAGATCTCCACACTTGTTCACCAGAATCTTAAGAGTTTATAGAGACGTCCTAACAGGATTCAGTCACATATACAACATATGCAGATTATCCCAATAACTCATTATTTTTTCAAGACTGCATCCTTGAAGAAATACCTACTTCAGGCATAATGGAAGGAAAATACATTCCTAGCACAAGGAAGAAGGTCAGGAGCTTCTGACCGGCCAGGTCTAGCACTCTGGGTAACCAGCAGTCATGTCCTCTGGGTGACCATGTCCAACAAAGCCCTAGACCCAGTGTGATGGTATTTGGAGGTGGAGTCCTTGGGAGGAAATTAAGGTTAGATAAGCCCATGAAAGTGGGGCTCTCATGATGGGATTTGTGCCCTTATAAAGAGAGCTTCCTTCCTCTTTCTCTCTCTACTCTGTGAGGAAACAGCAAAAAGGTAACTATCTAGAAATCAAGAAGAAATCCCTCATCAGGGAACCAATTAGCCAATACCTTGATTGTATACTTCTCAGCCTCCAGAAATGTGAGGAGTAAATTTCTGTTGTTTAAACCACAAGTTTATGCTATTTAATTATGGCAATCCAAAAATAAATACATACCCTTAAATCGAAAAACTTTTAAATACTGCTTTAGGGATATTTGACAAATATTAATATAATATACTACCTTTGTTGTATTTATGTAGAAGCATTTTTTAGTTTCCATTGTGATTTATGCTTTGGCCCATGTGTTATTTTTATTTATTTTTATTTTTTTACTGTTTACTTATTTTTTCAGAGAGAGAGAGAGAGAGAGTGAGCATGAGCAGGGGAGGGGCAGAGAGAGAGGGAAACACAGAATCCAAAACCTGAGAGCCTGACTTGGGACTTGAACTCAAAGTCTGTGAGCCTGACTTGGGACTTGAATTCATGAACCATGAGAATCATGAGCAGCCTAAGTCAGATGCTTAACCAACTGAACCACCCAGGCACCCCAACCTATATGTTATTTTAAAAAGTATTTCTTGTGACTGTGGATTTCTCTATATCTACTTTAACTCTGTCAGTTAAGTGTTTGAAGGTATGTTATTGTGTGTATACATATTTAGAACAGTAAAACATTTCTGCTGAATTTAATTACATTCTCTGTTCACATGGTATGATACTTTTAAAAACATTGAAGTTTACTATATTAAATACAAGCACATTTTCACCAGTTTGTTTTTGTTGTTATTGTTAGAATTTGAAAAGTACAGCTTTTTCCATTTATTTATCTCCAACATTCCTTATGTATGTTTCCTGTGTATGTCAAATCCATGGGTTTTGTTATTTTACCTACTCTGGTCATTTCAGCCTTTTACTTGAATATGCGTTCATTTACATTTTGTGTAATCACTTACATAATTTAGTTCATATTGGCCATAAAACTATTTGTTTAGTAATTGACCTGTCATTTTTTTGTTGTTGTTGAATATTTTTTGTCCCTTTAAATTCAAGTCTTCACTATTATTTTGTTTTATGTATATTAACTTGTAATTTCTTATTTTTTAAATAATGTTTTGGAGGGATGTCTGGAGATTACAACGCAAAAAATGGATTATATTTTAACTAAAATAATTATATTTTATGTTATTTTGCATAATGCTAGAGCCTATGTTCACTTGAATTATATTTGCCTCATTGTAGCCTTTGCTATTATTGTTCTCATGAATTTTAATTCTGCATTATTTTATCTTTTTTATAGTCAATATTCATTTTTTTATTGATCTGTATATTCATATCCTGTGTTGTGGTTTATTTCATGCTATATTTTCCTATTTCTCTTTCAGATGATTTTTCTGCTAAAAGGATGATTAACATTTTGGGGGGTACAGTGAAAAATAATACTCATTTTTTATTCATTTGAAGAATGTTTTATTTTGCAAGGATTTTGGGGTGAGGTTTTGGGAATATAATTTCTTCTTGATTTTAATTTTGGTTCATTAAAAATGTCTTTTCATTCTCTTCTACTTTTCATCTTTTCTATTCACAAGCCAGTTTTCAGGCTTACTGTTATTCTTTTGAAAATAATATAATGTGTCGTTTTTTTTTTTGTTTTTTTTTTTTTTTTTTTTGCCTCTGACCACTTTAGACAAAGCTTCTTCCTGATTCAGGTTTTCATTTGTTCTATTATGATGCATTCATATGGGGTGTGCTATATATCTATCCTGTCAGGTCCTTTAAAAATTTCTTGCATCCTTGGGGCGACTGGGTGGCTCAGTCAGTTGAGCCCCAGACTTGGGCTCAGGTCATGATCTCATGGCTCCTGGGTTTAAGCCCCGCATCGGTCTCTGTGCTGAGCCTGCTGAGCTGTGCCTGGAGCCTGCTTCAGATTCTGTGTCTCCCTCTCTCTCTGTCCCTCCCCTACTCGCACTCTGTCTCTCTCTCCTTCAAAAATAAAGAAAAAATTAAAAAAAAAAAAGAATTTCTTGAATCTTTGAATTAGTGTTTCATCAGCTCTTGATTAATGATATATTGCTTCTGCCTCATTTTCTCCCTCTTCTTCATCTTGAACTTAAATTACACGCAGTGAACCTTTTTTCTTTGTTCCACATGTTGTTCACTCTTTATATATACATTTTTTTCTTTATTTTGGTTCCTTGGCTTCAGTATATATATTTTCCAACTTGCCTTGACTTTAATTTCACTAAACCTGTCTTTGGGTCTAATATGTCCCATATTTAAAAAAAATAAAAATATGTCCCATATTAAAAAAAAATGTCTTTGTTTATTTTTATTTTTATTTCTTAACCTCTGTGAGATGAGCTACCAATGAAGATCTGTGCTTTTCCTGATGGCAAATGCCGATTCTTTATTTGAGCTAAAGGCTGAAAATCCCTGCTTGACCCTGTCCCAATGTTGCTATAGCAGAAGAAAGACAGAATAGTATTCTATCAATTTACTTTTCAGTGACTAATGCATATATTTGTGGAATATATTCCTTTTAACTAAACAAGTCATCCTTAATTAGAAAGTTTATTAAATTATGGGCATCAGTACTTTGCTAAGTGTTTTATTGGCCAGTAAATTCTCTGCAATTTATTATACACATGAAAGCAAAATATAATCAAAGTTTTAAAAGTTTATCCTAGGGCATCTGAGTGGCTCAATTGGTTAAGGGTCTGACTCCTGATTTCTGTTCAGGTCATGATCTCACAGTTTGTGAGATCAAACCCCATGAGATCAAGTCCCAGGAGACTGAGCCCTGAGTCAGGCACCACGTTGACAATGCAGAGCCTGCTTGGGATTCTCTCTCTCTCTCTCTCTCTCTCTCTCTCTCTCTGCCCCTCCCCCACTTGCATGTGTGTGTTTACTCTCCCTGTCTCTCAAAATAATTTTTTTTAATTAAATAAATAAATAAATAAATAAATGTTTATCCTATATTACTCTTACTTTTCCCTTTCTACAAACTATGAATAAACTCTAAAATATTCTATTCACAAGATAATTTGCTTTCCTGAAAAATAAATACAATACATATAAATACAACTTAAAAATCTCCTATGCAAAAACTTCCCTCCTTGGGACAAGTTGGCAACACATAAATTATTGCAGAATTTAAATACTTGAAAACAGTGCTTAAACTAATGTAAACCCTAGAAATAAGGACAGAAATGTGTTGCTCCGCCCTGAAACATAAACATGAAAGCATCTTAATCCAGATGATTTACTTATAGTGTGCCTTCACAGATGCCATCTATGTGGCTTTGAAATTTGTTGAGATTGACCAGTATCATTATGGATTATGGAGAAGCAGTAAACCTAAAATATAATCCAGCAAAGCATTATAGAATTGTGGCAAAATATGAAAGTCTACTAAAATCAAGGAGCGATATATCATTCAACAGTATATGTAAATATATTCCTCGTGGACTAGAAAATATATTAGATGTTGGTTGACAGTGTTAATGTCTATTTTTCCAGCATTATCTAATTAGATGGATGATGTACTCTTGGGTATGAATGTCAGAGTTTCATAGGGCAACTGGGGTCTTTCCTTAGGGTGTACAATTCTGGGATGAAATAAAGGCATTCTTTAATCAAGCTTTATTTAATCAAACCTTTTTATTCCTTAGTAACTTGGTACTGTGAGAGGAAAGCGCTATATCAAAGATGCTTAACCTCATCTAAAATAAGGATCCCTTCTCAGTATGAAATCCTTTACTATATAGTCCTATCTATATTCAGTTTTTGGGAAAGTACATAATGACAAAAGATGGTTATGATTTCAGTACTACTTGAAATAGAATTGTTTTTATTTGTATTATTTATCACAACATTTTATGTGGTTTACCATTATTCATTGTTTACACATAAGCATTTGTGGACCACATGTAGTACAAAAGGCTTGTCTATATGAAATGAACAAGTTAAATGATCAATAAAGTACACTGGAAGTGTACTAAATCATAGAAATATGCTCAGTTCCATCCATTCCTAAATTGTATATATAAAAGGCAAATGCACATGCTAAAATGACGCACACAAATTTTAATTATAAACACAACACCCTATGTAAGGATTAAAAACAATGACTTTTAAAATGATTATCGTAACATCAGGGGGAGAATCTATTTTTGAATTAGAATCAAAGATTAAAGGTAGACATTTATCGTAATATAGGTTAGGTTGATCTTTTGTGATTAGTTTGTAATAAATATAACTTATCCTTGGCACTGGAACAGAAATAACTGGTCATGTATAATGGAGACAAAGCAAGCTTTTTGTAAATAGGACTATTTGTTGGATGCTTTCTGGGTCATATTTCCATTACAGGATATGAGAATAGAGCTCCAAGGGGTATTGCCACTATCAACAAGCCTGCTTGTTCAAAGAGAGTGAGGGCGTGGGTGCTGACAGGTTCAGGATTCCAACTATCTTTGTATTTTTGTTTTGCAATCACTCTGCTTCCTAGTGCATTTCAGTGGATAGTAGAAATGGAGTGGAGAAAACACACAGGACTCTGATAGAAGACATAAAGTCTGGACAACAATCCTGCTAAAGACAGATACTGCTTTGCTAAACTAGAATTCATTCGTGTCCTTTTCTCTCTGGTTGTATCAGCCACTAACTGTATCAAATTCAAGAAGTCATTGAAATTCTCCAAGGCTCAGATTTCTTTCACTTCATGATGAAGAAAATAATAATAGCCTCCCTAAAACATATTTTAAAAGTACTAATGCAATATTTTCTCGCCATCATAGGTACTTAATAAACTTAGCTTTTCCTGTCTTTTATTTCCAAAGCAATATTTACATCATGTTTTTATTTGAAATTTAAGTACAGGCCAAACACTGTTGTATATGAACCTCTTAATTCTTTTAGCCTTCTATTCCTAGTATCACCTATAAAAGTATAAAACTCTGTATCTATTATCTCCCTAGCACAGTGTTTAAAAATATTATATGAATATGAATATATGATAGAATATATAAATATTTGGTAAACATGTATTTACTCTTTTCAAACAATCACACACACTCTGCGAAGACATATAAGACAGTAGAGAAAACATATTTTTAAAAACTTCAGCAAATAGGGCACCTGGGTTTCTCAGTTGGTTCAGTGTCTGATGCTTGATTTTGGCTCAGGTCATGATTTCATGGTTCCTGGGTTCTAGCCTGCATAGGGCTCTATACTGACAGTGTGGAGCCTGCTTGGGATTCTCTCTCTCTCCCTCTCTCTCTCTCTCTGCCCCTCCCCTGTTCATTCTCTATCTCTCTTTGAAAATGATAAATAATCTTTAATTTTTTAAAAAAAATTTCAGCAAATAAAATAACCATAACATAAATTATTATTATGTAACTAATACATATATCATGTGTTCATATGTGTATATATATGTAGATGATACATATATTATACTATATATGCTATATATTATATTCTATATAATATATAGCATAAATTTTTATAAACATATAGCAAATGCAGGTAGATTATTTAAACAAGTTATTTGAAAGCACGTATCATTACTTATTTAATGATCTCTTTATATTTTTTTCTTCTGTCGTTTCAAGTTAATCACTATGTGTAATTAACTACATATTTATACTGTAGTTTTCACATCTTCTCATTTGTCTTCCAATTAAGGAAATAAAGGGATTATAATGGATGCTTATTTTGGATTTTCCCTAAACTTTATGCTGATCAAATTTTCCTCGTCTTTTTAGTTACAGCTCATTTTATTGTAAGGTTTTTAAAACAATTAATCATCATAGGCTTCTTTCCTGCATAGAAGATGCATGCATTAGCTGCAGTCTGTTTATTTTGCTTCCTAGTCAGCAATTACAATGCCAGAGTAAATTAAAGAAAATTATATATTTACAGGTTTTGAGGTAAAAATTGATGATAATTGCTGAAATTCTAGACCAGGTATTCTGGAAAAATAGTCAAATAAATTAACCCCAAATGAGACTCATTCATCATATAAAATTATTGATAAAAAATACTGATGAAAACTAAGCACAGTTTTCATCTATCTGTATTATTTGCACTTGAATTGTGCATACCTACACAAAAACACTCAATATTTAAATTTTCTCTGCACAATTTTTATTCCGTTGAATGAATGAACTTTCATTGTCATTTTAAATAGCGCTTTTGAAAAATCATATTACGTATTCACATGGATTCTTTCATCATGACTCCCCTACAAATCCCTCATACACAGTGATTTGTCAATTAATACTTCCCAATGGATAAATGAGTGAGTGAATTTAATTTTTTTTTCTGTTATAAACTTTTAAACTGTCAAAAGTACAGTGCTCCACCATAGGTAAATTCCTTTTATATGTGATGTTTCAAGAAAAAATAATCAACTGGAAGCTTTAAGTACAGATTACAGCATATGTCATCTCCCTTTTAGGGAAGTATACTTTTCTAACATATCCAAATCTCCAAGACGTGGAATTTGGGCAAGCCTGTTTCAAAGTTAATAGTCATCCCTTCTTTTGGGACCTTGCCAATTTTAATAGATATTAATTTAAAATGATTCAACATTATCTCTTTGATACTAGTGATTAGTGTTGATAGTGGTGATTAACACTTTTTTTTTTTATTTGAAATTTTCCTTCTTTGGAAACAAGTGGTATTAGTCATTTACTTTAGTTAGCTGTTATTTTCCTTTGAGCTCTACCATACTTTATCAGTATTTGCTGATAAACAGAGCTAAACTGTTATCCACACAGAGAACACACTTACTAGTTGTGGATTGTATCACAACTACATTCATTATCTACAGCTCTTGTCGGTGTAGTGGTAAATATATCTCACAGTTGGATACACAAAATTAACTCATTTAATGGATTTGTAGTTCAGTTGATTGAGGTCCACAGGTCTCAGTGCACTTCTAGAAGCCATTTTATTTCTTCTGTAATTGTCACTCACTGTCATTTCCACTTGGCTGCTGTCCTGTGATTAGTCAGAATATAGAGCACTTAAAATGGTATCAAAGTTGTGATAAAATGCCATTTAAAGCTACCTTTACACACACACACACACACACACACACACACCCCTATGTAATAAAGAAGTTACTTCAGATTATTTTTAAAGTCAACAGTTTTTTTTTACTGATAAAATCGGCATGTGTCTGCCTATAGTAACTATACAACTTCATGTTGCTTTTTATTTAGTGTACAAAATAGAACATCCCAGGTGAAAAATAAATAAATAAATATTAAATAGGAATACTTTTAGTAGTATCAGGATTTTGATGTAGAAATCAAAAGATTACAACAGTCAAGCTAACTCTATCAAGCAAAACCGTGTGCCCCTTTTATACATTAAGGAATTTCAAAGTAGTGTGGTGATTTTCGAAAAAAAGAAATTCATATTTACTTTCATTCTTTAAAAATGCACCTGTATATATTTTTTGACAAACCACATCATTTCAGGAAAGAGATCAAATCGTAGGAAAGTAAGTTTGGCTCAAAATGATGTAGTGTTAATAGTTTAGTTCTGTTAGCCGCCTGCCAGTATGCGCGGATTTCTTCTTCATTTTTCAGTGCCAAAAGCTTTTCTGATTCAAAAATCACAAACACAGCATTTTTTTTTTTTTGGATTGACTCCGTGAAGACATTAGCAAATCTCAAATAAATAGCAGCTCTACGTTTCAGAGGATTTCTGAAAAGCAGGTTGAATCCCAGATGGAATTCTCAAGCTGGACACTGAAATAAAGAGTTTAACAAACATTATGGCAGTTAAGTGAGAAAACTTACTAAATACCAGTTATACTCAGGATCTTCTTTTGTGGAAGTTAGAAATGAGGTTATATATACCTATATATCTATTATCAATACATATGCATGCATATATAGGTATTGAAAGATAGATAGCTATACAGGTATAGCTTATGTATTTTTTCCACATTAATTATTTCCTTGATATTTTATAATGACATAAAAAATAGGAGGGCCACATTTTTGGTAGTTATGAATCACATTTGAAAATAAGATATAAAATATGCTTCTGTCTCTATATCAATAATTTCTGGAACAAAATTTTTATTGCTACTAATGAAGTCTCATTAAAACATTACACAGAGTGGGGCGCCTGGGTGGCTCAGTCGGTTGAGTGTCTGACTTCGGCTCAGGTCATGATCTCGCAGTCCGTGAGTTCGAGCCCCGCGTCGGGCTCTGGGCTGACAGCTCAGAGCCTGGAGCCTGTTTCAGATTCTGTGTCTCCCTCTCTCTGACCCTCCCCTGCTCGTGCTCTGTCTCTCTCTGTCTCAGGAATAAATAGTTAAAAAAAAATTAAAAAAAAAAAAAAGAAAAAAAAAAGAAAAAAAAAACATTACACAGAGAAATGATTAATGAATGAAGTTGTGGGGAAACATATACACATATTATAAAACTCACAGTAAAGGAAATATTTGTAAAAATGTAAGAATAGTTAGCATAAATTCATAGATGGAAAAGTGAGTATGGAATAAAGTAGGTTTTTGATGTCCTAACCCATAGACAGTTGTGCAGTTACATGTTCCAGTGTTATCATTGATGGCTTATAATTGGGCTTATTAAATATGGCAATTCTTTTAGTGATAGTTCCACATTAGTCATAGTTGCCATAAGATGATACCTTAAGAATAAGTTTATTTATTAAATTTTTTTAACGTTTATTTATTTTTGAGACAAAGAGAGACAGAGTATGAATGGGGGAAGGGCAGAGAGAGAGGGAGACGCAGAATCGCAAGCAGGCTCCAGGCTCCAAGCCATCAGCCCAGAGCCTGACGTGGGGCTTGAACTCACGGACCGCGAGATCGTGACCTGAGCTGAAGTCTGATGCTTAACCGACAGAGCCACCCAGGCGCCCCTTGAATAAGTTTATTTATTAATAAGCAGTCAAACTTGGAAGATCTGAGATTTACAAACAAAAAAACACCTGCCTGAGCAAGATATTTGTTGAAAATCTGAAACATAACAAGACATTTGTAATATACTTAAGCAAAGAATCTTAGGCAGTAAGTTGTCAGCAAAGAGTCACATATGTGGATTCTTAGAAAAAAGAGGTGATCTGAATCTGAAGATCAAGATTTCTAGTGATTTGACATTAGACATTACGAAAAAAAGCCCAAATAGTTGCAGGAAAGTAGCATAAACGAGCATTGATATTAATTAGGCAGCAATCAACTATGGGAACAGGTTGAGAAGAAGGATTCCAGATCATAGCGGGAAAAAAGCTGTATTCTTCAACAAGTCAGGTAAAATGTCAGGCCAAATACTTGAAATCATTGGGTTAATTAATTCAATTATGATAACTAATGTCTAAAGTGAAATCAGAGTGAATTAAGCAAATCTGTGGCACCCAGATGAGGCTTTAGGATTCTACAAAATCCCTGCCAAAGAAGATATGCACGTTATAAATAAATTGTTTGATGCAGGTAAGGTGGCCAGACAATTAGAGCCCATAACTATAAAACAGGAGCCGTTAAAATGCAGCAAAATCATCTATCCAGGCCAGGGTATGGGGGAAAGTATTTTTATTAAATTTAAGCAAAGTAATTTTGTGAGGGAACTGATGCTGGAGATATTCAGGAGTTTTTAAAAATATTTGAGCACAACTAAAATACTATTCTGAATGAATTAGGCCTGAGCCAGAGTAAAACCAATTAGAGACGTGATGTTCTTTAAATATGGAAATACTACTCTTTGAAGGAGGATTTACAGACTCTCAAAATGTCTGATGTTCTTTCTTTACAGTAGAAAATATTCTAATTTCAGGAGGAAAATTTGAGTGTTTTGGTGTTTTGATTTGATTCTGTCAAATCATTTTGACAGAATTATTCCATGAATTTTGAAATAAATTTTAATGTGTTTTAAATGGAAAGTAATTTAAATCACATTTAATAGTTTGCACTACTATAAACCTCCCAACGATCACAGAATGTCTATTTTCAGATAGAGAAATTGAGGCTAATTTCTCAAGCTCACGTTCCAGGTTGCCCTATGTCTTCTATCCTTCCACTTTCTACTTCAGTGGTACGGGTGCCAACGTCACTCAAATGTTTCTCGTTTATACGATTTTATTTGCAAAATTTAAAAGAGGAATGATGGTCATTCTAATGTTTTATGGTATGAAATTCCTATGACATAATTATATTTATATTTCTGTGCCTTTGAAGATATCTATGTTGGACTCATATTGAACAAACAGGTGTCTTAAATATTTGGAAATATTTGGAAATATCTGGAAAATAGTTCCAGATAGAAATGATGCAACTTGTCCATCTAACCAAGTTGAAATGTCTGTTATTTTTTATCATGAGATTGAGACAAAACATACATGATATGCTTTATTTATTAATTTTTTACTCATTGCTGGTAGACCATACAAGAAATAGTTTAAACGGGATGTACTGAACTGAAAATTAGTACTTGAAGAAAGACAATGACTTGTTAAAATTGCATTATTTACACAGTTTGCTAAAGCAAGTGATTTGTGTTTTTCTTCCAGTGTTTCCAGAGTCTCAACTATGTTACAGGAAAAAAAAAAAAAGCAATATGCTGCAAACAAAAATGCTAAATATTTGCTACAAAGAAAATAGTTCATGAAAAAATGTTCACACACCAAAGAATGCAGTATTTGTATCTTTAACCTGGGAACCTACTAAAGATTCCTGAAATAATTGAATATGTTTTTAAAGTCTATATGTTTAAAATATGAGGATCAAATAATTTCTAAAAGAAGGGAAAATCTCTGTGGACAGTATTAAAATAGTATTGTCATTTTTTGTGCAGAATACATGTCAAGAGCCAAGATAAATTCTCCAGAGAGATTATCAAGACCAAAATATGTTTAGATGCTAATATTTAAACATTTTTCCCTTTTCTAATTTTTGGCCCATTCTGTACTTTATTGATAGCATGGCAATGACAAATGAAGCAAGCAACAGGAAACAACACAGAACATACAACTATTTTTGTGTCATCATTCCAGAAGAAAATAATCCACTATTCTGAGCAGGGTCAAGAACGAGTAAATGTAACACTTATTTCATTTTATAACACATTTCTTTCAGCCAGGCTACACATACCTTCAAAAATTCACATCTAAAGTTTTTTAACATTGTACAGATGTTGGCATTAAGAAGTTTGATGCAGACTGCTTATTTAATCATGACTTATGTATTCAATTGTGGAAATCTTGATGTGTTAGTAGTAACTTGTATGATGTCACATTATCTTGTTATTTAGCTGAAAAAGCACATAAATTTAATTCTTCTGCACATATGTACACTTTATTTCCTATATATAGTATTTGTTGTATCAACGGCTTTCCTATGAAAAAATCCTATTTATATTCTTATTCATATTCATGCTGAAGTCATAGTTTTCAAGATGCTAATTCTATTTCTGTAGCATGTAAAAAGAAAATTATAAAATGGAGTTAGAAACAATGTTACCATTAAGTTTAAAGTGTAAGAAATTTGAAAAGATCAAGTTGTACATAGTGTGTCATGAAATCAACATACAGAGCTTCTTTTTTTTAAAAAAAACATTTTTAGATTGCTGTATGATAAACATAGTCTTCTATTAGTTTCAGGTGTACAAGGAAAGGAAAGGAAAGGAAAGGAAAGGAAAGGAAAGGAAAGGAAAAGAAAAGAAAAGAAAAGAAGTGTGAAAGATAGGAATCTTGATCTTCTCTATCTTTCTTCTGTCTCGACTCTTGACAATGCTAATTTCACCCAAATGTCTGACTATAATCTACATCTTGATGATTCTTAAATTTATATTATGAAAACTTCTGTTTTGAACTTTAAGCTCAAATATCTCCACTCAAAAAGACATTTATATTTAACAGCATCCAAAATGAGTTTTCCATTTCCCCACCACACCTCGTACATCTTGCAGTCTTCCCACCTTCGACAACCTTATTCTGTAAGTCTCTCTGGCCAAAAACGTATCATTTTCCCTCTCTTGTTTCCTTCAGACCTCCATATCAGACATTTCAAGAAACATCATTAGCTCTAATTTCCAAGTAGGACATAAAAACAACTACTTCTCATAACCTTTGCTACCATCCTAGTGAACCAGGACGTCTAACCACTGGACTGATATGATGCTCCCATCAGTTAACTTTTTTCTTCCATCTCTGTTTTATTAGGGCCCATTCGCAACGCTACAGGCACAGTGGTCCTTTAAAACCTAAGTCATATCATATCATCCTGCTTAAAACTATTCCATGACTTTTCATCTCACTCAGATTTAGAACCCAAGAACTTCTATTTTGATCTAGAAGGATCTATCATGATTTTCACTTCTTGTGCATTGTTTAGAAAATGCTTACTCGCCTTTCATTTATTTTGGTTAGTTTGTTTTATTATTATATCTGGAGTTTATTTTTATTCCTTCTGCAAAGTACAGAACCAATTTTCTTTTCTCCCATAGAATTAACCAATTTTTCCCAACGTTATTGATTAAATATTGTATCTTGTCTCACTAAGTAGTACTCTATTGTATACCAGGTTTCCATATAAACGTGGATCTTTGCCTTCTTCTATTTGTTTGTTAGTCTCCTTCTTTGGTATCATTATAGGTTTAAAATTACTTCAGCCATGAAATATGTAATATCTTTTAGAAATCATCTTCCTTCTTTGCTCAGTTTTGCCAGATTTTTCTATATACTTCTTCACAGACATTTCAGAACATATGCATTCAATTTCTCAAAAAAAAATGGATTTTGATGGAGATTGTAGTGAATTTAGAGATCAGGTTAGTAAGAATTTCAATATTTTAAGTGACATTTTATTTTAGCCAAGAATATAAAGGAGGTCTTTCTAGAATGTTATGTTTTTCATATGCAGTTTGTATATGATGATTATGATGCCATTATGAGACTTTTGTAGAGGTCTTCCTATTAATTTCCTATAACAGCATTTATAAGTTAGGGATTTTGTGGTCTAAGCACAGCATTATGATTACAGATAATATTGTACTATAGACTTGAAAGTTGCTAAGTGAGTAGCTCTTAAATGTCCTTACAACAACAAAAAGACGAAATGGTAATCAGGTTAGGTGACACAATGGAGGTGATAGCCAACACTATGGTGGTAATAATTTTGCAATATATAAATGTATCACATCAACACTTTCTGCATCTTAAACTTATACAACATGAAATGTCAATTATATCTCAATAAAACTGGGGAAAAGTTTGGTATATTTTATATCAAATATAAACATTACTTTTCCTTTCTCCTTTTTTCACAGGAATTACTATATTTTCATATGTTTTATGAAAAACCCAACCAACAAAATAATACATTAATATAAACTCTAATGACAATTTTCATTTTTAATATAACTTCAACAATTTTGTATACAGTGGGAATTATATTTTTCATGGGTATTTGACAAATATTTTTAACACAATACTTATCTCTATAACAATTCTTAACAATTGTTTCAAATTCTTAATTGACAAGAAACACATCACATTTTTAATTTCTTAAATCAGCTTTATATAGATATATAGGAATATATATTTAGAAGTATAGTGATGTTATCTAAATTTGATCATAAAATTATGTATAATTTCATTGTATTATTTTAGTCACTGAACCATTCAGAATTTCTTTCATTTTAAATCCAGGATTTGATTTTTTCAAAGTATATAAAACTTTTGATTTTGTTAATATTACTTTAATACCTTGGCTTATATTTAAAAGATATTTCCATTATATTAATCTTCCCTTATGGATGTTGTTTTAATATTCTTCCAATTATTGATTATTGAAAAATCAAGCTCAAGGGTGCCTGGATGCCTCAGTCGGTTAAGTGTCTGACTTCACTTCAGGTCACAATCTCACGGTTTATGGGTTCAAGCCCCGGGTTGGGCTCTGTGCTGAACTCAGAGCCTGGAGCCTGCCTCAGATTCTGTGTCTCCCTCTCTCTTTCTCTCAAAAATAAGTAACAGAAAAATTTTTTTAAAAACAAAAAAGAAGAAAAATCAAGCTCAAAATTGAGACAAAGAGAGAATCATGGGAAAAAAGGAAATGGAAGCTATTCTGCAATGTCACTAAGATTCTCTCTCTATTCTGATCTCTCTCCTTTCTCCTGTGTCCAACATTTATCAAAGTCTCCTTTGTCTGTTACCTTATCACCAGGATACAGTCAGTTTAATCATCCCAATGTTGTAATACTCAAATATGAGATTGAGGGACTGACTTTTGCTAGCATATTATGTAATCTCAGATTAGGATGATAATTATATGGATTTAAACTGTCTGGCAATCTATGTGCCAATATCCATGGCTGAGTAAAATTAAGTAGCTGTGATCAAGTGTTTTACTAAATCTCCTTTTTGTATTACAACTTCTGCTCTTCATGTTTTCCTTTCCAATGGAATTTTAGCCAGTCTCACTGACAGAAAAATATATATTAGTTATATGTGGCCATGTATCTAAATTCTGTCTATTGAGTGGCGCCTGGGTGGCTCAGTCCGTTAAGGGACTGACTCATAATGCCAGCTCAGGTCATGATGTCATGGTACGTGAGGGTAAGTGGGTTTGTGCCCCACATCAGGCTCTGCACTGACAGCACGGAGCCTGCTTGGGATTCTCTGTCTCTCTCATTCTCTGTCCCTGTCCTGCTCCCTTGCACTCTCTCAAAAATAAACATTTAAAAAAATTAAACAATACTTCTTCTTCTTCTTCTTCTTCTTCTTCTTCTTCTTCTTCTTCTTCATCTCTTTATCTCCTCCTCCTCCTTCTTCTACTTTCCTTTCTTCTCCCTCTCCCCTGTCCCTTCCTCTCTTTCGCCTTTTCTTCTCTTCCTCCTTCTTCTCCCCCTCCTCCCCCCTCCTCCTCCTCCTTCTCCTCCTTCTCCTCCTCCTTCTTCCCCATTCACATTGCTTTCTGTGATGAAAATGTTGTCACCTCAGATCATGAAGATGAAGGAAAGTTCAGGGAGCTGTAAACAACCAGGGTTCCTGGGAAGTATGCAAAACATAGACTTGAGTTCGTTTCTGAAGTTTATATGACAGAGAAATAAGCTTCTATCTTCTAAGCCACTGTTACTTCTAAGCCTATCTTTTATTAGTGTTGAACATAATTTTAGTTGATACAGATGATAGAGTCTTTTTTTAGGAAAAATACTTTATCTTTCCCTTATCTTTCTATTCAAGTCTATAAGCCATTCCACCTTCAAAATAACTGTAGAGTTTTTCTCATTATTTCTGCATTCAGCATAATAATGCCATAAGCCAATAATTAGTACATATCACCTGAATTATGGCGATTATGGCCAAACTGATATCTTTCCTTCTGCTATTGGAATATTAAAGTCCATTTATTATATAACCACCAAAATGCACCATGAAAAACAATCCAGGTGTTTTTATTGACTAGTAATCAATCCTCAAATAGTTTCTAGTTGCGAAAAGAACCAGTAAAAAAAACCTAAATTGCTTGATACTAATTACATCTATCATTTTATTCCACAGATCTTTTATTCAATATGCAGGATCATGCTAGCATTTTTGTTACTTAAACACCACATTATTTTCTACTGGAGTGACCTTACTGTCACTCTTCTTTCCGTATTGTCAAAGAAAAAATTGTACCGGATGAAGTTACACATGCAGGAAAGACTTTATTTAAGACTTTTTCCATAAGGGAGAAAAGACAGAATTTAGCCCAGCTCAACTACACTAAAACAAAGGATTGGAGAGTTTTTAAGAGCTGGGGTGGGAAATCAAATAAGTTATCTTATATTTGCTAATTGGCTTTATCCAGAAGCAAACTTTCTCCGATCATTATGGCAGAAGGCAGTCTTACAACTTGGAGCAAGGCATTTGCTGAAGTTAGGTTCTTGTCCTCTTTCAGAAACTTGGAAATAAAGGTATTATCTTTCTTGATGTTTACATTTCAAAGGGATGGATCCTAGGTCCTTAAAGAGGGTGGCATGGTCATCTAAATACTCATTTATAGTGCCAGCTAATAATTTACCTTGCAAGACTGAAGCAAGGTTCTACACAAGACTGTAAATGCTCTGAATCAGTTTCCAATATATGTTGCTGTTTTTCTGCCATATTCATGAGTCCAGGAATCAAAAAATGAAAATCATAGTGACACCATTTTATATTACCCTAGTAATGTGTTAGCAAAACGTATGCTTCTTGTTTGTACATTATTATGTTCTGCTGGCCTAGAGCTGTCAGAAAGGAATTCTTCCACCAGGAGACACAGCAGTCTTTCCATGAATTGGATGTTAAGACTGTCACTGGCCATTTTGGTTTCTGAATCAACAGACAAAAAAGGGAGTTACTGTGTTCTAGTTGATTCTGACTACCAAGGAGAAATTAGACTGTTAATGTAGGAGATTCCTTCGGGTATTTCTTATTCCTACCATGCTCTGCGATTAAGATCAATGGCGGACCAATTTAGGCAAGACTAATGACCCAGACCTTTGTGGAATGAAGGTTTGGGTCATCCCATCAGGTAAAAACAGTTGAGTTGGTGTTGAAAGCTAATGAAATACACAATCAGTAGTGGAAGAAGGTAGTAACAAATACCAGCTACAACCATGTGACCGGTTAGAAAAAAGAAAACTGTAAACATTATGAAAATATCCTTCTTATTTGGCTATAAATATGCGTGTGTGTGTGTGCGTGCACATGTATATCATATTATTTAAATTATGGGATATCAAGGAAAAGAGGAAATATCACTCAAGGACTATACCTCCTTGTTGGGGGGAAAAGGTAGTGTGTTTTGGTTGTTCACAGGGTAGCTGTTTCTTATTAGACAGGATTATAGCATTGTTATTGACTTCATTTGGAGATTGAGTCTATGATTTAAGGAGATGCGTGTGAGTGCCAAGTAGACAAGGGGTTTGCTTGTGATGGTTAATTGTATGTATCACCTCGACTGAGCTGTCAGGTACCCAGAAGTTGGGTCAAACATTACTCTGTTTCTGTGAATTCTTTGTCTGGTTGGTTGGTTTTTGTTTTTACATTTAGTCAGGCCTTCAGACTCAGATTGGAACTAAACCATCAGCTGTCCTGGGTTGAGCTTGCTAACTCTTTGTGAAGATCTTGGGACTTGCCAACCTTCATAATCTTATGAGCTAATTTCGTTCTTTCTTTCTCCTTTCTTTCTTTCTCCTTCCTTCCTTCTTTCCTTCCTTCCTTCCTTCCTTCCTTCCTTCCTTCCTTCTTTCTCTCTTTTGTAAGTTCCATGCCCAACATGTGCTTGAATTCATGACCCTGAGACCAGGAGGCATACACTCTACTGGCTGAGCCAGCCAGTCACCCTGTGATCCAATTTCTTATAATAAATTTCTTTATATATAAAAAAAATCTCTTTATATAGAGAGAAATTTAATATATATAAGATAATAATAATTTATATGTGGGGTAGTTCTCTCAGGTTAATCCCATATCTGTTTTTGAATTGTCAACACCTAAAAGCCTTGCCCCTGTTCAGTTTTGTTTCCTTTGTCTTTGCCTTATAAATTTCTCCAAGTATTTGCTTTAACTCTTGCATTAGGAGTCTTTAGAGAAACAGAGCGAGAAAAGAAAGCATTAATTTCTATTAATTTATTCTGAAATGTACTAAGGAACTTAGTGGCAGTCTTGAATCTCCCTTCAGTCTACCATCCATAATAAAGCTGGTATATTTGCAGGCACAGTACAGAATCATAACTGGTTTATATCAAAGTCGGTTTAATATCTAGCAATTCAGAGAGTTTTGTGGGTTTGTCATTGCTGAAGTGTATCCATAGGCAATCTGTAGGAAAAAGAATTTTGGCTAAGAAAAAGTAGTTGGCAGTACTTACAAGGCAAGAGAAAAAAAAAAGTCTTATGTCTCGTAACACAATAAACAGTCCATAAATTTTGCAGCCAGAACAGAAGGAACTACTGCATGCTTGCCCTTCTCAGTGTCTTTGTTCACAATTGTTCTCTTAAAAGCAAACCTCACCTAAACGTAGTAGTCTAGAAGGTTGTGACAGGTAAGTTTTAGGAGGATATATAGAGTGTGATGTTCTCAATGCCTCAAAATTAAGAATAATGACCTTTACATTAGAGTTAGCTGACATTTTTATGACTGGCACTTGGTAATGCTGTCTAAAATTTAAATACCTTCTTTTGTCCTATATATAGAAAGAGAGTATGGAAGCAGAAAACTTTTATAACAAATCTGTAGACAGACAGATTGATTAGATAGATAGATAGATAGATAGATGATAGAGAATCTCCCTTTTAGACACAGCTCTGCCACATTGTAATGTAATAGAATGTCTTGCTCTGTTTCTCATTCTTTATGCTCTTATTGGCCAGGCTACAGCAGGACACTCAACTGCTTTTAATGATTTTCATTACTCCTTCTTATTTTCTGGGTTAATGACATATTGAAAGTGCTAATGGCATAAAATTTTCAAATAGCTCACACACTATTCATGAAAAAGACAGTATATTTTACTTTATATGCGTATAATTTTTCCCCAGCAGATTAGCTGCAACGTTTTGCTGCTTTGTAATTTCTCAATTTAATTGAGAAAGAAGAAAAAAAAAAAGGAAACAGCACAGTCTCCCAATGTAAGGTTGTAGTTACACAAGTGATTATATTCTACCACCTCCCCACCCCCAAATAACTGTAAGAAGTGTTACATAAGCTGGGAAAAAGAATGTGAGAATCACAGATTTTCATTCATTACCACTTTGTTTTTTAAAAAGTCTGTGATAAATATTCCATTTATGAGGATGCACTAATTATAGCAAATACAAGGACCAGGAACTATGTAAGATTAAACTCTAAACAGGAATCAAGGTTTTATAACCTGAGTTTCATGAATTATTTCTCTAAATACAAATTATAGAAAAAAATTCTTCAGTTAAATAATATTCGAAAAATTCCAAAAATGAGTTTTGCTTGCTTAATGAAATCACATTTATAGGAACAAGGAATGATACCATTTTTTGAGTACGCTTTTTTGAATCATATATTCTGTTCCTTAGAGGCTTACGTAGTGCAAGGGGCATTGGCGTATTTGGAATATATTAGATAATAAAGAACTGGCGAAGGAAGTATAATAAGTTAAAGAAAGAAGCAATATAATCTACAAGGCGAAGTCTTAAGAGTCGGAATGCCTTTGCAAGTGGACCCCGCAGAACCTGGAGCTTTATTTGCTGATTTGTTTATTGTCCGGGGTACACCTCAGTCTTAGAAGCCCATTATCTGGTTTCCTTCGCAGGAATTGGATTACACTAGCATCTTAAATCAGTTTCCTTAGAAGCAGGGCCTGAGCCGGTGCTTCCTGTGAAAGCGTTGCTTTAAAGAACTCTCAGGAGAAGAGTGCTGAGGGAAGCGAGACAGGGAAGAAAGAAGAGGCTAGGCAAGGATGTGGTCTGTGCCAGAGAGTGCCTTCAGCCTGGTGCCACCGGCACGGTGGAGCATGATTTACACCAAGGAGGTAGTCCAACCTTAAAGTTGGCCTTTAAGCTTCTGTATCCCATCCTTCTATAACCTATTGGTGTTGAACCTCTGTGACATGGTATCATTCCCCTCTAGAGCTGATGAGGGCAATTTTCCAAAGAAGACAGTGTGAGACCTTGGCAGCCAAGATTTATCCAGCTGAGATGAGTAGTACACTGTCTGAGGACAGGAATCCAATTGGCTTAAATATGTAATCCGTATTCCAAACAGGCCAGGGAGGTTAGGAAGTATTTTTTCTTGACAGAAGAGATCAAGACTGGGTCAGTCTGTTGGTTGATTGATTGATTGACTGATTGATTGTCTTTTGGTGTGGGGTTCATTTTTATTATTTAGCATGTCCCAATAAGAGTTTTGATTCCAACCCTCCAAATTTGCTTCCCTCCTCATTTTCTTAATCTCAGTAAATTATATAATCTCCTCCAGATGTACAGAACACATATCTAGAAATCATACTTTTCTCCCCAGCCCCCTTATTTTACTGAGTTAAGTGTTGCTTAATTTTGTTCATTTTATTGTTAAGTTGCTGTCTCTAACCCTCCCCCATGTTAATGAGGATAAAATGAAAGAGGCTAAGCAATTATTCTTGCAGGTAATGGCCTTGACCATCTTGTATATCTCACTGTAGCAGAGTTGAACATGTTTGGCACTGAATGAACACTTCCTTAATTAACAAATACAACTCTGGAAACCTCTCAAAGATTATTCCTTATTTTGTTTTTAATAGTGATGCTTAAAAATATATACTCATATGACCAATCTTAAGTGCATAACTTCATAGGTCAAAATTGCTTCATATTTCCTTTACTTTCTTTATACCAGGTTATGTTTCATGAGACCAAAAAAAAAAAATAGTGTAAATATTCCCTTTAGTGCTTAACACTTGGTCTGTGATAATTTAATTATACAGATTCTGAAAGCACTTCTTATTTCTTAACTCTGCTTCTTTCACTAATCAGGGTGTAATTTTCAACTTCAGACATCCCACAGGATTGGAAAAGATAAGCAAAGAAGAATTCATTAACAAACTATATTATTATGCTATGAAAACAGAAAGTAGGTTCTTATGTCTCTGTGGCAAGTACATTAACAATACAGTTTAATTTTTGCATTTGGTCTCTAAGCAAGAAATATAATTCACGCAGGACTGCTTTCCTTTTGAAAACATATTCTAATCTTCCTCCCAAGAAGTCATTCCTCATTTTAATGTTGGCATGTTTGATGCATTAACACATAGAACATGGAGCTTAGATTTCCTGCTGATTTCCTGTTATGTCACTTAGTCTTCTCAGGAGATACCTGCCTTGAAAATACAGGCAAGAAAGACAAATGACAACTTCAAAGACAGATGCGTGTCTGTTGTGTTTTCAACCTAAGACATATACTGGATATATTGACCCTAAGCGAAGAATATAAAGCATACTCCTTTCCAAGTAGGAACACAAAGAAAACAACACAATATTACTCAAGGAAAAAATCATTTTTGAACGTTCATATTTTAATTACAAACTTGCAGAGATAAAAAACCACCTTTTGAAGTACTTTCTGTAGAGTCATAGTATTAAAAAAAAAAAAGAAAGAGAACAACATAAATGAAATTAAGTTGCTTGAGCAGCAGGAAATTCAATTTTAGACAGAAACTGTCAGACTGATCTCATCCATCTTTCCAACAAGGATATCAATCACTGTTTCTTCCCTGCCTTCAGTATGGCTTTCCTTACTTCCAGCTGTTCATGCTGGTATAGTTTAGCTGAATTTCATTGCTTCTGTCTTCTTTGTATTTTATTCTTCAATCTTTCAAAAGCTTCCATTAGGACAGAAAAAAAGAATTACTGTGTTTCCCATCATATTTGCGCGATAAAAAGTTTGGGGATAGTTAAAAGTAAAAGTATTATAACCAAGCAAATCTCACTCCTCCTTCAGTGGAAGATGCTTATCAATAGGTATACTAAGTTGATAATATCAGGGTAGCATATATTAGGTTTTTTGTTTACACTTTTTCTGGTTGTATTTCAGTTCAATTTCTAATCTCAGAGGACCTTGTAAATGACATATTTTAATGTAGGTAGCTTTATCTATATAATGGTATTGATATTGATACGGATATCTTTAGCTATCTAAACACATTTTTACGCTCAAAATTTAATTTATAACACATAGAAATTTTGTAGCCAAGAATAAACCTGGCCTGTAATGGTTTTGACTATTACTCTTTCAATCAGTTCTTTTTCAGTTTCCTAACTAAAACAACTTTATTAATGTAATCCTACTACTAAAATGCCAAAGCACAATCTAATTTTAATAAAAATTTTATCATAATTTGTTTTGGTATACTTGGTCTGTGAGCACTGTGATAATAATTTCAACTCCCTGTGCTATCCCAGATCAATTTCTGTATTTCATAATAATAATGGTTATAATTTCTATCTGGGTTTTCATGGTTTAAAGTAAACCACCTTGGATTTTCAATATTCTAATACACTAGAATGATATTTCATAAGAATAGCATGTGTATTAAACATCACACAATAAGAAATCAAAGAAATGGTATAGAAGTACAAATAGTTACATTGATTCATTAAAAACCTCCATTAGAATTCAAAAAGTAAACGATTTAAGCATTGCTGCTAATAATAATAAACGTATGCACTATAGTACTACCTTTATATCTGAACCTATAAGCTATATAACATTCAGATTTGCATTTTTCTGAATATACAGATAGGATAGACAGAAAAACATCATTAGATTGTATTGTCACTGACGCCATAGGAAGAAAAGAGAAGTTTCAAGGAGTAATGCCTAACTCAAAGCTAAGATGATGCCAACTAAGGTATTTCTAGAATGCTGACTTTCATGGTTTACTCCTAGGTCCTTCTTTCTTCTCATTCTATATATTTGCTACAATAGCTCAACATCCCTTGTGGATTTGGTCCCCAGGCTAATGTTGGTCTTTAGAACTGCCGTTTTTCTTCATATCGAATTGTCTAAAGTTTAAGTCTTTTTGGAGATGCTCACATATTTTACCGTGGTGTGTGTCTATTAAAAATGCCCCACATATTTTAAGTTTATTGTTTTTATTTTATAACTCTTAAGTTTTATGTGTTCAGGCTTTTTAAACTATTATACCTTATAAATTTCACAACTAATATATATATATTAGTCTATTCTTCATTGCCATTGCCAATCAGAGCAAGCTACGATTTATTTCTTGGCTTACTCACATACACTCTTAAAGTGCTTTCCTTTCTCTCTTTGGTGTTCATCCATTCAGTTTTACACTGCAATCAGAATGGTCTTTCTAAGATGCATTTATGACTCCTTAATTTCTCTTAGCTTTAGGATAAATTCCATGACAGAATTGTTAATGTCCTCGAGCATGGATCCTTTTACAAATACACTTCTGTCACACCACACCCTCACTCAAACTCTATTTCAAGTTACAAGGAACATCTTCCAGATCCTTAAATATAACAAGTTTTGTATGGCATCTCAGGTTTTACATACACTGTTTCATTCATATAATGTGCTCTTTTTTCCCTCTTCCCATACCTCAAAGTGTGTCACTTCCTCGTTTCAGCCCCAGATTCTTCCAGAAAGCCTTCTAAGTCTGGTGTTTGCACTCACAAGGAACCCTTCATTTGTCATATGAAATATCCTAAATAATACCCGGAATGTTCTGGCTACTTCTTTATGCTTCACATTTTTCTTTAATCCATTAGTGCCAGCGGTCTTGTGTATCCCACCTAACTTTATATCTGAAATACCTAACTTAGAGTCCAATATACTTCAAGTGGTCAAAATACATTATTAAAAAAATATGTACTAAAGAAACAAAATTATAATAAATTTAGAATAAAAAATATTCTAAAGAAATAGTATATATCAAATATGTATGTGTGTACCTGTATGTATATACATATGTATAAGTGTTTGTAGTCTGAAGATAAAGAAAGTATTTCCAGCCTACAAATCAATAAAGACAAAAGTAGTCTCTTGTTCCAAATTGTCAAACAACTTTCATTTTATTCACTGAAAATATTGCATAGCAGCAAATGATCAAAAGGTTACAATAAGAAAATCAGACTAATCACTAACACAGATTTAAAACAACAGAACCTATACAACTCACTGCCACTACGACCCAATAATTTTAAAAATGCAGTTTCAAGGTTCTATTTTGGGTTATATAGTTTATATTTTCCACTTAACATGCATCTTTCATACTTGGAAGATAAAGGCTCGTATTTGTCCACAAGAGTTAACTTCAGTGCACTGTTTAACTGTCTGTATCCTTCAGTTACAGCTGTAGAAGTTGTTTCTCTATTAATTTCCAGAAAATAAAGTAGGTGGTAAAATAACAATTTTAAAGCAGTGTCCATGATTATACTTTTATATGATCACACCAAACATTTTTTTTCTGACACTAAATCTTTTTTTTTTAATAAAAATTACTTTAATAATGAAGTCTTCCTATTTTTGGTCAGCCATTCAATTAAAATTAAAATGTTTATAGCAACTACCATGATGGTCTCTGAAATTTATTAGACACTGTGGTTAATTGAAAAAATGGAAGGAAGGAAACTTTGCTTTTACACTGAAGATTAAAATCTTACATACATGATTTTGCTTGAGACTAATAAGAGATAGTACATAGGAGTTTACGGTCCGTGAGGAAAAAAATGCACATATATTTCTACATCAACATTACCAATTTTTTTCATTCGAAAGAGCATAGTTCTAATAATGGGAGTAAATTTAATCTATTAATTTAGTTTACACGTTTAAAAGATGTTTAGGTTTAGATCTCCAAAATAAGCTGTTTTCAGAAACTGCTCATTGCTCAATCAATTTTCTTCCTGATTAGTAGATCCGGATTTGGGGGATAAGGTTTGTGGCAATGTTCTTAAGGAAACTAGGTCCTTCGCTAGCTATAGAGGTAAATGGGAATTAGTCTAATTCAATCAACTAATACTTGCCAAAGCCATGTAAGTGGAATCCTCTCTGGGATTTCCAGAATCAGCCCTCTTAGATAAAAATAATTTATTTGAACTCCCATGCCTCCGGAATGCTTGGTATGTAAGTAATACACTGTGTTATTGCTTAAGTCATTTATATATGATATCTTGAAAATAAACCTCATTTTACTGCCATTGGGGATGTTATGTAGAGACAACATTAGCATGTCAAACACATCTGTCTTCTTTAAAAAATTACTTGCTTGAAATATAATTAGTGTATATTATTGAGAGATGACACTTTACATTTATAAAAATATGTAAAGTCAGTTGTCTCAACATTTGACTACCTTGTAAGAAACATTAATATTGAGGTCACAATTGTCTTCTAGCAAAATGAAAACTGCAAATGCAAAATATTTTTTGTAAGTTTAAGATCATTTTGGAAGATTTTCTAATTCGTTAATTCTATAGCATACCTCTAGGAAGTTCAACTACAACAGGAGAAACTCCCTCTCAGAAAGCAGAATAGGATTTTACAGAAACATTTTGACAGCATAAAAGTGAATTCTTGCGTGTGAACAACAATGTCCGAAGTTTTTTCCTTCATATTTGAAAATATGGTCAATCTGAACTAAAAATATTTTTTGTTTTCTTGTGTTTAGGGTGAGGCTCATCATGCTAGGGAATAAAAACATTGGTAATAGACTTCATAATATGGCTTAAGTCTCTTAGAAACAAAATGAGCATAGTTTAATGTTTAATAAAAAATATATTTAACACCATTTATAATTCCCATTGAAAAATAAAGATATAAAAATGTGAGGACAAGAGTCATTCATTCTCATAAAATTAATAACTAGGTGCTAACTTCTAGAAATATAATTCACAGCACTTTTGGAAACTGAGGAACTTTGGCTAAGAAGGCACCCAAGAGAGTAGAGTCGAAACTTGGAAAGAAATTGTGATTCAATCTTCTTACCAATTATTGGTCTGTTCAGATTCTTTATTTCTTCATGATTCAGTCTCGGTACGTTATATGCTACTAGGAATTCATCCATTTCTGCCAGGTTATTCACGTTGTTAGTTTCTTATGAGTCTTTATGAGTTTCGTGTGATTCACGTGTCCTCATTCTGGTTCCCTGGCAGAAGGAACGATGGTTTCATGGGGCATGCTCCTACTCGGCAAGTTCAGGAGAGCTGGCAGTTGTTTTTTCCGTTTCAAAGCCTCAGCTGGAACTGTACAACCGTATTACTTTAGTCAAAGTAAGTCAGTGGTTAAGCCCCAATTTTCTCTATCAGGATGCATCCCAGAGCCACATAATTATAGTATAGAGAGGAAAACTTGGGGAAGACAATCCGTCTACGGCGCTAATTATTTTTTTTTTCTGCTTCCAAAGGGAAAATAAGTGAGTTAATGAAAATGTTCTTATAGGCCTTGGCTCTGTCAGAGATTATTCCAGCACTGCAATGCTCCTTCATCCCACACGTCAAAATTCAGTGTTTTTAACAATTTTTCCCTTCACAAGAGTATAGTCCAAAAGCTATGACTCTTACAGAAGCAATAGCAGGATTATTTAAATGACCAGCTTCACAAAGCTAATATATATTCTTACTCATTAAAAAAAATAGCTTTGAAGTTAACATTTCTCCACAAGCATTTATCCGCTGAACTTAGATTTTGACATTTTATATATTATCATGACTCTTAAGGAAAGGGCCTCTAAAATGTTGATTCTTAGTCTCTAAATCTTCCAGAATCAGCCTTTTAAAGATAGTTATGAAAATTATGCTGAAATATTTCAGTGTCTATATTTAAGAACTGAAATATATATGTACATGAATTAAAAAAAATAATACATATTGCTCATAGTCTGATAATAAAATTAATTTACAAGACAGGTGTAAATGTATTCCTGAGAGTATATTTTAGGTCTTTCTACAATTTCTAATTTGTATTAATTTATGCATATTATATTCAGAACAAAGTGAGATACATACATCAGCCCACTCAGGCCAATGTGCAACGCTGATCTGGACCCAGCCTTGGTTAATAGAATTCTACGTGTAGATGGAGCTTTACCATTTACCTTGTAACATCTTTTTGAAAATTCTTTTATTCAATATATATCAAACATCAATATCAAACATATTGTTTCCTCTGGATATAATGCCTATATCAAAGAACTATTTCAGAATACATTTTTAATATGTTTCATTTCTCAAATAGAGGCTAGAGTTTCAAACTAATATGTTCATAAGAGACTTCTAGCTAAAGCCTAATACATTACTATCTATTACAAGCAAAGAACCAGTCTTTTAGAAATTGCTGCATGTTTTATTTTCTTTAGTAAAGATTATTTTATGACTTTTCAAGGCAGTAAAATTTGTAGGGAATTCTACATGAGAGAATATTAAAACATATAATATTACCAAAAAAAGTTTTTTTTTTTTTTTTTTTTCTCTAGCTCAGATAATGTTTATCTTCTCTGAATCAAGGCAGCATTCATCATTGTACTGGAAAATTCCATCTTCTAAAACTAACAAAAAGTTTTAACTTTTTAACATTCATAACTGGAGTGACTTAGTGTAACAATAAGATGATAATTGAAGGGGGAGAAAAGTAGTCAACATAAAGATAATGTTTCACAAAAAAAATAAAATAGCAGTCACATTGGTGCTAAGTGATTATTGAAAAATGAGTAAGTAAATGAATTTACTGATCGCTTATTAAGAAAACTAATAAAATTCATTTGGGGTTTCAGAGTAAGAAGATCACAATGAAAATGAAAATTTAGGAGAATTGTCAACTATTTAGGATAAGTTACAATTAAATATGTCTAATATTATAATTTTTAATTTTACATCGATAGATTAACATCTAGAATTAAAGTTGTGGTGCATTTTAGAAAAACGTCTACCAATATGCAATTCTTTTACATATGTCATTGTTAGAAAAATATATAGAAGGCAGTAAAATTATATTATGATTAATTAAATTTAGAGACCATAGATATTTCAGATTAAATAGATTGAAGCCTAGCATCATAAAATAATCTCTTAACATCACATAAATTGTACATGACAGAGCAGAGACTAGAACTCAGATGATTTATTCTTAACATCAATAATTTTTTAAAGGTAAAATGGTCTTGAGAAATAATCCTATGATAATATTTTAAGAAAACAATAGATATGGGCAAAATGAAAAAAAAATACTTGAAAAATAAAAATGTAATAAAACTCCACTAAAGACTTTTAGACTTTTCCTTGCCTACACAAATAGCCCTTAATGTCTTCCTCCTCAACAATAATAACCAGTTCTGCAGAATATGGCAATATTCCAAATTGTATACTTCTCAGTCTCTCTTGCCACTAGATGTAGTCTTGGGACCAATTCTGACGAATGGCATATAAGCACAAGTAGTTTAATGGGACTTTTAGAAATAGTCTTTAAGCACACACATACTTTATCCTCTCTGCTCTCTTCCTGCATCCTCCATGCAGAGATAATGATGCAAGTTTCAACAGTTGTCTGGGACATTGGAACGACTTTGACGTTAAAAACCATTTGCTGAGGTAGGCAGAATAGAACCATAGATGGAACTTATGTTCTTGATGACTTTGAGAGTCATTTCACCCACTCTGGGCTGCCTGATTTGGGAATTCTTTTATGTAAAAACTAAACTTTCATCTTATTTAAGCCAAGAATATTGTGAGTTTTTGTTATATGTAGCTATTCTTAATTAATCTAGTATTTTCTTAATCATATAAAGGATTTACTATACATTTTTTATAAGGAAAAGCTTCTACTCTGAAGAATTAATAAAATTATCATTTTGGGGGTGTCCAAAATATTTGCCAATTTTGATTTTATTTCACAGTTATTTTAGTTCATCACATTTGGGATAACTTCTCATCCTTTTAGTAGGATCTTAGAAAAGAGGGTTATTTACAGTTCTATGTGGACTAGAGTATATTCTATATATTTTTTAAATCTCAATGTAACATTTTTTGTAACGTTAGAGAAGTTATGATAAAGAAATAGACAAGCATTTGCCTTAACATTTCAGGTGTTCATTCATTATACTTATATCTCATACTTAGTGTATCGCTGATACACTCATATTCTTTTTATACACAGACACCTTTGTGTCCTTATTTTCATGTTGTTTCCTTATTCTTCAACTTCTAGTTTAGAAAGACAGCTTAATTTTCACCTTGATGAACTACCTGTGGGCGTTTATTTGTCTTATTTTAACATAATTCTACATGATCCAACAAGTGTACTCCCCTACTGTGTCTTTACATAAACAGCCTAGATGGTAGTGACAATGACACCACAGTGTTCCAGAGCAGACGGAATAAGACAAATTACTTGAACAGAAATGAGAACATTGAAAGTGAATACACATGAAAAGCAGAAAACTTTATTTTTCTTCTCAATTAGCATTTGAAATACAAACCTTTCTTTTTGATTATTGAATGTATGACACCCTGTAGATAATAAAAAGCACAATACCCTATGCATCTGCTGTTATTGCCATTATGGGGGAGAAAAAGCAATTTCAATTTAGTTCTCCTGTCCCACGTCCTTATCCTAAAGAGATATAATCAGTTCAATTAGCCGAGAAAATAATAAACAGGTGTGTTTACATTCATGCTATAAACATGTACACATACAATGCAATGCATCGCTATAAATCCATTAAACTTTTAAAATAATTTTCCTCCTATACTTTAGTGACTATCGTTAAGTTCATTCAGTTTTTGGAATGGTATGAGCTAGCGATAGGTGGGTAGTGTCACATTTTTTGAACTGGAATGCAAGTTGAGAAGAGTGATGTGACAGGGAAAAGGAGGTGAAGTTATTTGACTTCACCCTTGGAGAAGGCTTCACCCTTCGGATATCATTCAGCAAATCATCTCTGAATGCCTAAAGTATGCCAAGTATTATTCTCGATACTGGGAAAAATCAGTGAACAAGACACAACTCTGTTCTTAAGCTACTTGTACAGGTCTGTCCGTGTGAGTCAATACTAAGACTGAACACAAGACCAAAGAGAGACAAACACTATGCATTACAACTTAGAGGACCATGAACCAGAGAGCAGCCATAGCAAATGAGATGTGAAGAAGGTCAAGGGTTCAAAGAAAACACATAGAGGGATAAGTAAATAACGGAGGAGTACGTCAAAGAAATGAAGGGATTCTTGCAAGCATAAAGAACTTTACACTGATTACACTGAATTTAATAGAATTTCGAAGGTCAGGGTGGATCAAGTGACACCTGCTTACAATTACAGTTCGTTTACCAGAATACATTTAAAGATAATAATGTAACATGGAAACAATGTAACATTGGAACAATAATGTAACATTGAAACAAGCTATGGATGTTTTCACATTAGAAACAACTTCAAATTCTCTTTTATATTAGAAACAAATTCTAACTCTCAGGAATGGAAAAGTGTGGTTCCCACATTTTTTTCAATAAACTCTACAAATGATACATTTGCTGATTTCAAAAATCCGTGTTATGATTGACATGTTTTGTCATGATGCCATGTGACTTTAGGTACTTGCAGAAGTCAAATTTTGAAGTTTCCAGATATATAAGAATCATATTCGATAATGTCAACTGAAAAAACTACTAATACAAAGATCTAATGTTGATTTAGAGTTTACAATATGCCAAGATCTAAGTTAAGTGTTTTCTAAAGTTTTAGCTCATACAGTTCTTACCACATTCTTATGTAGTGATTATCATAATTATCCTCATTTACAGATAAAGCAGATTTAGTGAAATTAAACCTGTCTAAAGTTATATTAGTATGAGAAACCTTTGATAAAACAGTATGCTGGCCAGACCATCTCTATGATAGATTTTTAGCACCATTCCAGGTGATTGAGATAGACAGAACAGGGAGAACTATCTAGGGATATCGATTCTGACATAATGGAAAATCTGCATCAGTACAACAAAAGTGACCCAGATAATTTTATAATGCTTATTGATATAATTCAAAGTATCATTTATATAATATGCCTACATTCACATAATGTCTGAATCGAACTTGTTGAAAATGGAGAGGAAGCTTGGAGAGGTCTAATCTAAAGTAAACAAAGTATATAGAAAATAAACCTTTTAGGACCTTGGAGAATACTGTAAAGCAATTATAGTATGGCCAGGGACTACCAATATCATAGCCAAAAAGATTGAGATATAACAGAAAAGCAACTGTAAATGACATACCAGATATACTAAAATGTTGTTAAGAAAAAAAAATATATGAAATAGACATTTACACTCGGGCTGCAATTTAAATCCAATGAAAGCAGATATGCTTTGTATGATTTGTGATTGTACTGATTTGTGATGGAACTACTTCTTGCATTATCAGCTCTTGGTAACATGTTTCGGGGTGAGTAGCAAGGTTTATTATTTTTTTAAATTAATTTAAACATAGTTCATGGTTCCCTCCCCCCCCCCCGACAGTTGGGTGATATGATATAGTGTCATTTTTTATATAAAGTAATTTATATTCAGGGGCTCCTGCAGGGCTCAGGTGGAAGAACATGCGACTCTTGATCTTGAGGTCATGAGTTCGAGCCCCATGTTAGGGGTAGAGATAAATAAATAAATAAACAAGCAAACAAACTTTAAAAAATTAAGTTACATTTGGCTGATATTGTTATTGAGAGTTGAACTCTGTTGCAAACAAAGTGGAATTACATATTATATTTAAATACTTTTCTATTTAGGAACAATGGAAATTTAAAAAAATAGAAAAAGATAAAGAAAACAACTTAAATCCACTATAAAAGCACTACCCAAAGAAAATCTCTCTTTGATACTGGTGTCCTTTATCTATCTCTCTCTCTCTTTCTCTCTCTCTGTCTCATTTTATGGATAGAGATAGATATAGGTATAGATATATCTGTATAGATATATATCTGTATCTATGTATGTATGTATTTATGTATTACATATCTATCTACCTATCTATCATCTAGCTATCCATTTTTCTGTGTGCTTCATAGTCAGCTTAAATTTTAGCCTAAAATCTGAAGATATTTTTTAATGGTTACAAGTATTGCTTTGGTTGGAAAGGATATGTATTTTAGCTTGAGTTTCTCTAGGAATCTTCAACATTTATTTATCATCTGTATTTCTGAGTATTTACTTAGAAATTATTTTAGCATGAGTGGTACATTGTTGAATGTTCTTTTTAAAGGTTTCAATTATTTTCTTTCAATTTTCGTAGTCATACTTTTTTTTGTTCAGTGTTTCTCAGTGAATAAAATGTGTGAATTTTGCATGACACTGTCAGAGTCATTTAACACCAAGACTTCTTAAAATATTTGCAAAGTATCAAGTTCCCACAAGATACAGAATCTAAGATTGGTGTTAATTGCCCACATTCAAGTAATCCTCAAGTCATGACATTAATGTCATTATGTTAAAAGACCATTAAAAATGCTATGCATTGTTCAGGCAGGCAGGGCATTTTGTGTCCCTAAACTGTAAAACTGTTTATTAGAAATATTATAAGTATCTCTACATATGTTTATATAAATTAAATGTGTTTTGTGTGTGTGTCTGATTTATTCCTACAGGTACTCTTGTGCTGGCTAAAAGCCAAATATCAAAGAAAAAGTATTTGGCAAAACAGATTACAAAGGCATTGCTTTATATTAAATCTGACAGCCTATTTTAATTTATATCTATATCATGTATACGTTCAACTGACGCATTCCTGCAAAAGTCTAATTTGGGGATCTGTTTTTTTTTCTTAATTTTTTTAAAATATGGTGTGTTAATTTCTTGATATGTTTTCATGCATTTATATTTCCACTTCCTACCTTTATCCCCACAGAGATCCCATAATAACTAAGTAGTTAGTTCAGAGCATATAAACAACTTATTGTTATTTTTGATGGAAAAGAAAAATTACCCCTGTGTTTGTATTTCCAAAACCATGCTTTGTTCAAATCTTTCTGATTCATTTTAATTTTTTTTAACGTTTATTTATTTTTGAAACAGAGAGAGACAGAGCATGAACGGAGGAGGGTCAGAGAGAGAGGGAGACACAGAATCTGAAACAGGCTCCAGGCTCTGAGCTGTCAGCATGGAGACCAACGCGAGGCTTGAACTCACCCACCGGGAGATCTTGACGCTTAACCAACTGAGCCACCCAGGGGCCCCCTGAGTCATTTTAAATATCCTATCCTAGCATTCTTCAATTGTGCTGCAAAAGCCCCACCTTCCCCGTGTTCAAGATATGTGACTATTTCGTTTCCTTACAATGTCTTACAGCTACTGTTTTGCCTTTTTTAAGGTTTTTTTTTTTAATTCTGTCAAAAGAAGTGTTTTCTGTTAAATGTTCTTCTAACTTAAGAAATAGTGAAAGCATTTGGAAAAGAACTTTCACTGAATTTGTTTTTCAATTTGGTAGAGCAATACTGCCTTGCCCATAAGTAATTGCCAGGAATATCTTTTGAAATTAAATGCCATTGACTTTTTTTCTTTAGTTCCATCTAAGTAGCTAGAAAGTAAGTTGCTGTTGCTCTTTGGAAAGGTTTTGTTTTTTAACCTGAAAAGCTCACTTGAAACACTTAATTATTCCTCGTAGAAACAAAAGATTGTGTTCATAAGTAACTACAGCTTTTATTTGATGAACATAATGCCATTTTCATTTGCTTATATTCATTTTTTTTTTTTTAATTTCTCTAAATAGCATTAGTCATCGTTCTTCAAAACAAAAGCTATAACTTTACTAGATGGCCAGTTGCTGTTATTTCCACCTGCGTGATGCTGGCTTCATTTCCAGTGAAGACAGAGCTAGAACTTTAGTGGCCAGATTGACTTGTTTTAAACAACCTATGGAGATAAAAGGAAAAAAAAAAAAATCCTAACAATTAAAAGATGTTACAATGGCAACAGATAAGCTTCTGCAATGGAGTATGATAGAAGGAAAGTCCTAAGAGTTAGGAAGTGAAAAGGGAAAAAGATATTTGTGGGAAATGTGTCATACTTTTTTCTACTCTTTTTTTCCAAAGAAAAGCTCTGGATTCAGAGTCTGGAAATATGAATTCTAGTCCTGGCTCATTCATGGACTAATGTTTTTATATTTGATAACTTACTAAAAATATTTCAGCTCTAGTTTTCCTTACACGAATAATAAATAAAATAACTCTATCTACCTAATATAATATTAACAGGATAAAGCTTGATTGCATGTATGATATGAATTATATAATATTTTTTCTACATAAATTCAGCTTATAATTAATATAGATTTTATGTAGTGCTGTGAATAGTCCTTACACTCACTATCCAGAGAAGAGATCTATAAAATTACCTAAAATACAACAGACATTAAAATTGATTAATTAAGAAGACATTTAGCATGTAGCCACTTTCATTTCCTTAACACTGTGTGATTAATTCTCATGTGCCACATATCACTCTAAAATAATGAAATTTTCTCACTTACCTTCTGATAATTCATTGAAGAAGAGATCATTTATTCTCTGGTTTTCTAGTTTTAGTGATTATGAAATCTCCTGACGTCGAACACATTTTGGATGCCTGTTTTTTATAGGCATGAAACGTGAACAGCTTTTCTCTAAACAAGGCATAAGCAGATTTCTCACGTGTCACCATGGTGAAGTAAATGAAATACTAGAAGATATAAATCAGATTATATCTCAGATGGAACCTTTTAGTACTCAAATTTATGCAAGTATTCGAAACATTACAGGCTTAATAAAGAACTCCACTAAGACCTAAATCCCAATGTTTCTCAATAAAATTTTCCAGTAAGAAATGTTACCTAATCAATTATCCAGTAACAACTGTGTAATTTTTCTGCGTCAGAACACACTCGTTATGCTAAAACAGTGAAAAGAGTTCTTAACGTGACATACTTACATGTTTGTTAGTAGCAAAGACAATGTCAACATACATGGCATCAAAAGGGAATAAACTGGAAATACTTTATACAGAAACAGAAAGTGTCAAATGTGCGGTATAAATAATGATACACAAAAAATATTAAGTGTAGTGCAAATAAGGTCCCTCAAGTGTCATCTAAGTAACAGAAATTGAACAAGAGACAGGCGTTTGTGACCAATCTGGTATCGTCGGACGATAGTGACAGTTTCTTGAACTAGCAAGACAACTGGAGATACATTAGAATGGAATCTTGGAAATCACGTTTAGGAATGTAACAAGAAGCACCAATAAAATCCACATAGAAAAGGGACGCGTGGGTGGCTCAGTCGGTTGAGCGTCCGACTTCCGCTGGGGTCATGATCTCGCGGTCCCTGACTTGGAGCCTCGCGGGGACTCTGTGCTGACAGGTCAGAGCCTGGAACCTGTTTCAGATTCTGTCTCTCCCTCTCTCTCTGCCCTCCCCAGCTCATGCTCCATCTCTCTCTCTCTCTGTCAAAAATAAACATAAATAAATAAATGCATAAATACATAAATACTAAAAAAAATTTAAAGCCACATAGAAAGTACAATCAAAATCTTGTAAGAAATAATAGAAAGTATGCAGCATCACGGAAATGTGGTGGAAGAAGTTTGAAGACTGATCAAGGAGCCAAACTTACCAAACTTAAATTGGGTGTAGATAGGGGAGGGGGTGTGGAATATGGCAATAAGTGAGAAGAGTAGTGGAAAATGAAATAAAATGAGGAGTGAAGAAGCACAAGTGTGAATGGAGACTTTCAATTTTTTGTAGGTTTGCTAGGACAATTGGGGCCATTATTGGAACTTAAGCCAGGGTTGAGGAAGGAGATTCACCACACAAATGACTAAATATGATTGCATCCAAAGGAAATAAACAAGTTGAAAATGTGAAATTGAAGACACACAGGGGAATAGGCAGGACTGTAAGTGATCCAAAGCTAAAATGGTAAGGACTAAATACTGCAAATTGGAAATGGAAAGAAAAACAAAGCACGAAATAATTGAGCAAAAAATATTCCTAGATTCGTGCTTGATTTCAAATTGTATTAATTCTGTAACTGTAGGCAAATCATTTCATATCTTAAGATCTATTTCCTTATCGGCAAAATATAGTTAATAAACACATATGAACCCCACTACAGAGTGTGAAAATACAAGGGAGAATAAAAACGCTTCATCAGTTAAAAAATGTATAGGGATGGTTGATAGTATTATTTCCCTGAAAGAGAACTTTGGAAACCATAATGAAATGTTCCATGATTCTTACCGTGTAATGATTTAATGTGCCTGGGTTAGTTAATAGGTTAAATTTGCATAGAGCACATTTTTTTATTATTACTCGCACAACTTACTGATAGTTAGCATACTATATAATATCCCATTAAAATACTTCTCTGTTGAGATGTTTAATTTAAATTACATCTATAGATGCACTCTTGCCAACTCTAAAACAAATTTCCCATAAATGTACCCAAAGTTATGAAATAAAGGACTCTCTTAATTGGTCTTATACGTTCATATAATCTGAACAGTACGTAAGTAGCAATAAAAGTTGCAATAGCCCTTAGGACTTACACATGACAAGCAGCCTGTGGTAAGCAGTAAAGATTCAAGGATAACAATATGAATCAGTTTTCTAAGTATACTACTCACAGTGAGAGAGCAATAGCACAGAACATATTTTTATTTGCACATGCAAAAATAGTTTCCGATAATAAAAATGTCATCATATGACATTGCAAAGAATACTTCAACCTACTGCTCCTAGAGGAATTCGTAACAATCTAACTAGCAGTTTTTATTCTCTGTAGATTTCAAAATGCAAATTGATTTGTTCTTTTTCCTGGTTTAGAGAAACAGAAAATATGTCCCTGTTGCCCCATGAGATCCTTTAGATTTTCTTGACTGAAGGTAAAATACTTATTAATACGTATGAGTCAATGCCCCCCGGGGTCATACTTAAATCTCAGAAGTTCACTAGAATCCATCAACTAATTTTTGGAATCATGTGGAATTTCAAATAATCAAGCTTAGATATTTTTACAGATGTTTTATTTTTTAAATCAACCAAAGTTTTAATTCCTATTTTTTATGGAAAATAAAAAAAAAAATAAAGTTGTATCAGAGGCCCTTTATTTAAAAGCACTTGAATTAAGTGCTGGGTGGCTCAGTCGGTTAAGCCTCCAACTTTGGCTCAGGTCATGATCTCACGGTCTGTGAGTTCAAGCTCCACGTCAGGTTCTGTGCCTACAGCTTTGGAGCCTGGAGCCTGTTTCAGATTGTGCGTCTCCCTCTCTCTCTCTCTGCCCCTCTCCTAATCGCACTCCGTGTCTCTCTCTGTCTCAAAAATAAATAAACATAAAAAAATAAATTTCAAAGCAAAAGCACTTGAATTAAAATTATATTCCCCATTGAAGGTAATATTTATCATACGGTATTTAAGATAGAGGTAGAAGATGTTTTATAGATGCAGAAAGGCAATGAAAACTATTTTTGTAATTGCAAACTGGAAAAATTCGAAGTCAAAATGATACTGGTTAACAAATATTTACAGTAGTCCCCTCTTACCTGCGGGGGA
Source organism: Panthera uncia (assembly GCF_023721935.1). Lineage (NCBI taxonomy): Eukaryota > Metazoa > Chordata > Mammalia > Carnivora > Felidae > Panthera > Panthera uncia. The sequence continues at coordinate 130,024,578 of NW_026057577.1, read as the reverse complement.
TACATTGCAAGACCCTTGGTGGTTGCCTGAAACTCAACAGTACTGAACCCTATATATATTATGTTTGTCCTATACATACATACCTATGACACAGTTAATTTGTTAATTAGGCACAATAAGTTATTAACAAAATAACAAATAAAATAAGATCAAATAAATTATAACACTATAGTCTAATAAAAGTTATGTGAATGCGGTCTCCCTCTCTGAAAATATCTTATTGTATTATACTCACTGTCTTCTTGTGATAAGGTGAGGTGATAAAATGCTTATGTGAGGAGATGAAGGGAGGTGAATGACACAGGCATTATGATGATGCGTTTGGCTCCTACTGAGCTGCTGATAATAAGTAGGACCATGGTTGACCACAGGTAAATAAAAGCACAGAAGCAAGGGTCCTTGGGTGGCTCAGTTGGTTGAGCATCTGACTCTTGATTTCTGCTCAGGTCATGATTTGTCCGTTGGTGAGTTTGAGCCCCATGTCAGGCTCTGCTCTGGCAGCGCGGAGCCTGCTTGGGATTCTCTCTCCCTGTCCCCCCTCCCCCACTCACTTTCTCTCTCTCTCTCTCAAAATAAATAAATACAGTTAAAAAGAAATAAAACCACAGAAAGTGAAACTGTGAGTAAGAAGGGAATACTGCAATGTGTACTGTGTAGATATCATACGCCAGGAGGGGATGCTGGAAGTAGACGATGTAAACAACACATTTTTCCCCATGGAAGGGAATTTGCAAGAGACTGTTACAATAAAATGTGGCAAGTTCTACAATGTTCATAAGTACAGTGTTGTTGTGGAAATAAATGCAGTGCCTGAAGATAGTTGAACAGGCGACGATTTAGGTCTACGGGAAGATACTCAAATATTTCGGTTGAGGAAGCACTTTTGTTCTACTGGACATGTTTTCAGGACTTGGCCAGGGGATATATGTAAAGGATGAAGGCGTGAGCAGGGTGAGGAAACTGCAGGCAGTTAAATATAGTTCGACTGAAGTTAGAGATGACGGACATGGCTGTGAAGTCAAAGCATGAATGCCTTCCATGTCTCTAAGAAATCTAGAGATTTCTTTTCACTATGTAGATGGTAAGAAGTCATTTTAATATTTAAGTGTGATTTCAAGGCTTAGAGGGATTATTCTGACAGCAGTCAGATTGAAGCAGAGAAGACGACGCCAAAGGAGGGGCATGAAAAATGCGTGTCAAGAAACACAAAGATGAGGGGACTCAGAATAGAAATGCCTACAGCATAACAGTGGTTTCCTTTAGTTACTCATTTGATGTGATAGACAAAGTGTAGGGAAATATATGTGCACTATCCAGCTTTAGACTGGGATAACTGGATGGTTATTGTGAAAAAATTTAAAAAAAGTATAAAGAAAAGCAAATGCCCTTATAGAAAGAGATGGACTATATAATGAGTGGCTTCAGTTATATTAAAATTAAGGCACCGCTGAGAAATTAAAGATTTTGATATCCATCCAATCCTTGAAGAGCCATAAATTCTAAGTACGGTGAAGATTTGCAGGGCTGTGCAGCCTTGTGGGAATTCAGGATGATTGGTTATAGGAGAATAAAGTAGGATGGGTCACCAGTGATGTCAGAATGGTGTTCGTTGAATCCAATAGCTTTAATACTGGAAATACAGTAATAGAAATGGACATGGAGTCTCCAGGACTGCATTATTCCACAACTGAAGACAAACCTACCTGGGAAATTACAAAAGAAAACTATTGAGCTAGAGCCAGCTTGCTGTCTCCCCCATAGTATCTGGACACCTCTTCTTTAACAGTAATACATATTTTAGCTGACTACATGACCATCTAGGCAAAACCAAGTTTCTCAGGCTACCACATAGCTGGATGTGACCTTGCCACAAGTCCCCAACAACGAAATACGAGCAGAAGTGATGTATGAACTTTCCAGGTCATATAGACTAGAATGTGGACTTAAAAATGAGAATTGAAAAGTAATTTTGCTTTATTTATTTTTGAGAGAGAGAAACAAACAGATTGCAAACAGGGAAGGGGCAGAGAGAGAGGGAGACAGAATCCAAAGCAGGCTTCAGGCTCTGAGCTGTCAGCACAGAGCCTGACGTGGGGCTCAAACTCACAAACTGTGAGATCATGACCCGAGCCAAAGTTGGATGCTTAACTAAGCCACCCTGGCATCCCTTGAAGTGTGATTTTAAACACAAGAGCTAATACCATTTGATGATGACAAAACATCACATTGAGCTTTGGCCCCCGATAACATAAATGACAATCATAAACTATTGATGGTAAATGAAAGTGAAATGCACTTCTAATTTGACTAAGACATTGTTATTTTGTCTTGTTATATCAACAAATGCAAAAGAAAATGTTCTGAAGTCAGTCTAGATATGCATAGTAAAGGTACTGCCTTATAATGGTTACTCATTTAGAAACTAAAAACAAAAACAAAAACAAAAACAAAAACAAAAACAAAAACACGAACCCAAACTGTGAAGAAACATGTTGAATTAGCTTTTAGCAAACAAGTACCCAATCGCTATGTTTTAAATGATGAAAGTAATTAAAGCTAGGGTATTTAGCACAGCACTGTGGGTATATACACAAATTACAGGTTTCAATTATTTGAACTAAGACTAAAACAGTTTGCAGAGGGACAATACAATCCCACTCATATCCTATAACATCTAATCCTATATAATTAATCCTGTATTATTTAATAATGCTGATGGTTTCCTGTATTTTAAGGATAAGGAGACTTAATAAACACTAAATCTCAAATTGATAATACCAAACAGTAGGTAACCTTTACAATTAAAAATGAAAAATATATATGATTATTTCATACTCAGAAAGTGACCTATATTGTTTATAATAGTTAAGGTCCTTGTCTGGGTACTTTGCAAATTTAAAAGCTACAATTTACACAAATTACCTTATTTATACCTTAAAACAAATATTTGAAGTAGGACGGTATCACGTTAAATATGAGAAAATGGAAACTCAGAACATTTTTTTTAAGTTTATTCATTTTTTAGAGAGAGAGAGAGAAGAGGGGAGGGCAGAGAGAGAAGGAGAGCGAGAGAATCAGTGCAGAGCCTTACGTGGGGCTCAAACTCACAAACTGTGACATCATGATTTGAGCTGAAATCGAGAGTCAGATGCTTAACAGAAGAACCACCCACGTGCCCCTGAAAGTTTAAGTTATGTATTGTGAGTGACATCTGGGTTCTTTAACTCCAGTGTCTAAACCCATCATCACTCTGCTAATCTTCCCATTTGCAGATTTAATATATGTTGATCATTTACAGCATATCAGTAACTGTGCTGTGCTCTCTACATATCTTAACTCTGGATATTCTCCTTGATTTACAGGTGAAAAACTGAGGTTCAGTGAGGTCTGAGATTGCCCATTTCATATGTAAAAAAAAAAAATCTTCACTTAAATCCTGGTTAGAAATGAAACTGTGCATTTAACCACTTTTTTTTTAATTTTTTTAAATGTTTATTTATTTTTGAGAGAGACAGAGACAGAGCACGAACGGAGGAGGGGAAGAAAGAGAGGGAGACACAGAATCCAAAGCAGGCTCCAGGCTCTGAGCTGTCAGCACAGAGCCTGACACGGGGCTCGAACCCATAGACTGTGAGATCATGACCTGAGCCAAAGTCGGACACTCAACTGACTGAGCCACCCAGGCACCCCTAACCACTTTTCCACATGCTTTACATATTTGTTTGTGAATAAAAATTTACCAAACGCAAAGAACCCATGTTTTATAGTGTCATACTCACTGTTATTAGCTATTAAATATTAATTAGTTAAATGATCGGGGGAAGCATCATTCATTAAGGAAAATCAAGACTGGATAATTAAAGAGTGCTTTGGGATATTCAATAATAAGATGGTGTCTGAGTGCCTGCACAAAGATCAGGTATTTATAGAGGTTGAGAGGGCCAAACCTGTTCCCTTAACTTGAAAATAATCTCCCACGGTAGCTCTTCCATACTAAATAAATGCTCCAAATGAATCTGTTGACATGAGACAAAGGTAACTATTGTTATTTAAATATTATCTGGAGAATATGATACATTACAATAATTTTAGGATACCACTTTTCTCAAGTTAATTTGATTTTTTTTTTTTTTTTTTGCCTAGGAGAATACTATGCAAATAGACTATAGCGATGGGAGGTGTATATTTTCTGATGATAAAGTGAAGGCTCTAGATGTGTTTAGTGGCATTAAAAAACAAACAAACAAACAAAAAGTTTATCATCCTAGTTTCTCTGGTGCACACACAATTCAAATCAGTGTGCATTGTTCAGAGTTGAGTTAGCTGGTTTATTTGTATTCATCAATATTTCACTGAGACTACTTAGAGTTTCAGTGCTCCTTCTGTAGGTTATACACACATGTTATATATTTTTCAGTGAAAACCAATATCTTTGTTCAAAACAGTCACAGTGTGCAAGCCCCCTTTTGTGGACAGAGACATTGATGTCCAGGTTCAAAACCACTGTCTTTTGAATGACTTCTTTTTTCTGAGGAGGGGTGGTTTTCTTCAACACGGCTTCATTTGCTTTTTTTACATCAGTCTTTTTTGTTGCTCTTTACATTACCTGTGGGGTAGCAATATTACAAGACGCAATGGCAGAAATGCGTAGCCTGATCCTCTGGGGGCTCTCAGTTCACAATATCCAATAGGTTAGAGCATCGAAGTGTCAATTCCAAGATAAATACACTCATAAAGGGACTAGAATTCTAACTGTATGCTTTGTGCCTATACTGGTGCTAGAAAGGCTGTGCCATATGTCCTAAAAATAGCTAGAGTACTCAAAATAACTTCACCTATAACGCCACTTGTGTTTCTGAAGGTACACCTTATCCCCTCACTTGTTTCCAAATCTTTCCTGTGATTTGCAGTTTCCAGATCTGTCTATTTTTAAAGGTCTGTTTTGTTTTTCTTGTAGATAACTACATAGACCCAAGCAAGATTACCATTAGAAGATTCCAGTCAGCTTTGAATAGATCAGACAACAATGCTATATTTCACATGAACTTAATGTAGTGCTTTTAATGTTAACTATAGGAACAAGTGTAATATTAGAAGTCAAAGAGTGGAAAACTAACCAAGGCTCATTTCCTTGGCTCATTAATTTTCAAGTGCAGTTGTACTTGAATTGTTCATAAAGATGCTTAAATGCAAGCAGATACCCTTTCAAAACCACAAAGCAAGGATTGTTCATTTTTCCTACCTTTTTATCAAGAAAAAATGCTATGAATATATCATACATATTGCAAATAGCATTTTCCCTACAGTTGACCTACAGAATGGAGAGAGAAAAATAAAAGCTTTGCCATCTATATTGATCATGCAGATTACATCCAAAGTTATCCCGATTCAAATCCAATAGGTTACGATTAAGAATTTTACAATAAGTGAAATTTCTAAATTCCATAGGAATATCACATGGTCACAAATGAGGAAAACCAAGCACGCTCCAATGCAGGAGTGAGCAAATGTGAGTATGATAATCCCAAAGAATGTACGTATATGTATGAATGCAATGTGTACATTAAATGGATCAGTTCATACAAGATACGTTCTAGTCAAACTAAATAATTGAAATAAAATGTTTTAAACAACAAAGAGGTGAAACTATTTATTTCATAGCTTACATGTGCTTGTAACCAGCATTTATTGAGTTCTCACACTGGGCCAATTGTGCCAATTGTGGTAGTAAAAATATTTGATGAAATGAGATACCTGGGCTTTACGATTTTCATGCCACATTGGTTGTGGGTGTAGAAGATGCAAAGATAAAGGCCCACATTCTGAGGCCGACCAGGAGAAGATTTTGTGGGAACAAAACAAGAAGATAGAGCGGGTTGACAAAAGGAGTCTCCCATTTATCCCAGTCAAGAGAGTGAGATTGCTACCCATTCATTCTTGGCCAGCAGCGTCTCCAGAGGAATGTAAGATAATGCAGGGTTTGAATTCCCTGGTCTATAGATTTGGCTAAATTATCATCTTTTGTCTTTTCTATGTATGGAAAAATAAACAGTAACCGTTCTCTTTTTCTCTTGCTTTTAATACTTTACTTTATGTTTTCTTCATTGTTCATTTGCCAGTCAAAATGTCACCCGTCCTGTGTTCCACCTCTTATTCAATTTCTTCCCCAACTAGACTGTAAACCTTTCAGAGTGTGTGAGAAGCTGGTATGCCTTCATTACACACAGAGTGTTTTTTTCCCGTGTTAGGTACAAGCAGGCGATCCATAGATAAAATTTTGACTGACATAAATATTGAGTTCAATTTTTCAGAAATCCTCTGCAGTTTTATAGATGCTATGACCTATTTAGTTTTTCAATATATAAATGGGATGGCTCGCTTCATGTGACACCCATTTCGATTTATATTACTTCAGCCTTAAACTATGCAAATATGACTGACAACTGTTAGTTGTATACTCTCATTATCTAACTCTATAGCATCACCATTTATCTGAGGTATTATGTAATGTACTTTTTAATATTTAATACTTTAATATATTAAAATGCATTTTAAACAGCATGTGAATATTTATTATGCATGATGATTTAATTCTAAAGAAAACCCCATTTATTCATTTCATGGTGCAGAGATCAAAATATATGCTCAACTTCAACTAGACTGCTTTGCAATATTAACCACATAACCTGATCAGAGATTTAAATATATACTAACACAAACTGACAATATTAATTCCAAATGCATGTGGCTTTTCTAATTAGTCGTAAACTTTACTTGAATAAGCTACCGAAGCATATAGTAGAAGAAAGGAAGTACTTCTTGGCAGGAAATAGAGTTTTATTACTTTAATTTACTCAAAAAACCATAATGCAATATGTAAATCATGACAGTAATATAAAAAGAAAAACACGTGGAATATTATTTTATGAGCCCTCGGTTGGCTACTTTTCAGAGCTACGGAAGTATAAAGCTAAAAAAAATAAAGCTTTGTAGGTTAATTATTTTAACTTAAATATCACTGTTTAGCTAAAAATGGACTTTTAAAAGTGTTTTTGGAATTATCTTTGAGATTATTAACTGGGGGAACTTACCTTATATAAAAATGCTTAAAAATAAATTTCTTTCTGGACTGTATTATAAAATATTAAACATGTATTCATCAAGCATTAGTAAAAAAAAAAAAAAAGTTGAGACTGTAAATTCCAAAGTGGCCATCTATGGTAACCCCAAATTCCAGTAAAAACTAATGTCCCACAGGAAAAACCATGTGCTCCAACACTCATGCATCTTCTCTGCTCTTACCTGGTGCAGATTACATAAGGTGAACCTGATTATTTCTGAGTCTCATGCATCCCTGTACATTTTCAGGCCTGTGTTAGTTTACAAAGTTGGTTTACCCTTAGAAAATGTTTGCTTGAATGAACGGATGAATGAATGCATTCTCTGCTGGTCTGAAAGTGTGTCTCTTACCCTTACAGCTGATTGAGCCCTAGATTTAGCTAGTGTTGATAAACAAGTTGCTGTGTTTTCCTGAGATCCAGTCCCATCTGTGGTAAAGACATTGAGATTTCTAGAACCCAGCCATATCTGATTTTTTTCCCTTTTGTCCCAGTAATATTATATCTTTTTTCTCTCTTTAATTGAGGGAAGGAATGTCATACTGGTTTTAGCCAATTGGACTTGAGTATAAGTAGTGTGTTTCATATCCAGACCAAAACACTGAATTTCTGTGCCACCTCGTCAGTACCCTCTTTCCACTGACCCACCGATAATAAGGCCACATGATCCAGATACTTCACAGTGTGATCTCATTCCCCACCATCCTCTACTCCTGATGATTTTGAACACAAGAGCTCCCAATGATACACAGGAGCATGCACCATGGAAGAGAAAAGGTGTGTGTGTGTGTGTGTGTGTGTGTGGTTTAGGTCCAGGTATTTTTTTTTTTTAGGCCCAGGTATTTTTAAGGCAAATTTGCTATTCCAATATTCCACCATAATGTACCCTAGTTTAATACCCTTCCTTAAAATATATATACACACATATATATATACATATGTATATACACATACATATACATATACACATATGTATATACATACACATAT
>NW_026057577.1:129969554-130016460 GCF_023721935.1 Panthera uncia | reverse complement strand
TATACACATACATATACATATACACATATGTATATACATACACATATTATATAGTGACTCTGATGTTCCCTATACTAGAGATCCTGACTAATGTCTCATGTTTCAGATGGGATGATTGATATTCCTATATGCTTTTTTACTATTCTTTCTCATATACATCATTCACCCCCTGGATTGAAGATCATCCCAAGTATGGGGCTGTTTGCTTAGAAACTGATAGCTGTAGATACATTTCTGGATACAGCAAGCTGTTTAACTTGTGTTGTTGCCTTTCTTTATTTCCTCTAATTCTCTGTTCTTTATTATTATTTTACGGTATGCAAAGCATATATTTTTAAATGGGTATTCAAGAATATTTTTTCATTTATTTTTTCCAGCTTCATTGAGATATAATTGACATATAACATTGTATAAATTCAAGATGTACAATGTGTTGATTTATTTGTATATTGCAAAATGATAATCACTATAGTCTTCACTAATATCTGTACCACATCACATATTTACCATTTGTAGCACTCTTTTAGCAACTTTCAAGCATATAATACAATATTATATTGACTATAATCGTCATACTGTAAATTAGATTCCCAGAACTTATTCGTCTTAAAATTGGAAGTTTGTACTCTTTGATTGTTAGAGGATCACTTCATTTATTCCAATGGAAAATCCTTCATGGGATTAGTTGCCTACCCACCTGTCTTTGCTGTCTTCTTTCTTACTGCCTAATTACTTTTAACAATTCCTACAGGTGAGTTTGTTTTCCCATGGTGATTTCACTCTGTGCTCTAAACCCCAGCATATCCTGTAGTAAACAATTTAAATATTTACTAAGATACCAAACAGCACTTGTTTTCATGAACAGTTTTTCAATCAAGTAAATTGTGTAATTTGATTATATTTTTATTTTTAATCTTTCCTGTTATTTTCCTTTTATGTTAACGTAACAAATTGTTTGAGTGAACTTAGCAGTCATTTAAAATTCACAATTTTGGATGTGAGTTATAGGTAAAACCCAGCCTTTCAAAGGTAATGCAGGCTCACCTTCAAGAAATCAGTACTATCTGTTCTGCTATGCTTACTTCCTAAATGTGACTTTAATTCAAAGCAACTTTGATTCAGAGCAACTGATATTTTAAGGAACAATGCAAATATCATGTCAAGAGAAATTAGTTCTATAGTTTAGCAGCCTATTAATATTGTCTCTTTCCCCTTTTTTTTCCCATGTTTTGTATCATTTCTTTCTCTTTTTTTTGGTATTTATTTTAGCTTACACATCCTAAATCCTATTATAAGTACATCACACCGCCATATCATCTCTAAACCAGTATGTAGAAAAAAGTTCTTTGCCTTCACGGAGGGAAATCACTCCAGTAATGAGTCTGTCTGGCAGTATATGTGTTGCCATGAAAAAAGCTTAGGAATTCCTGTAATACATAAGTCAATTCATAGGTATTAATACAGAATTACCATGTGGATTATTCAATTTGTATTTGAGTTGGACCTAATATATTCAGTTTAGGTATTGTGAATTATTACATTTCTTGTACACATTCAATTCAAAGACTGAAGGAAAACATTTCTAGAACACGTACAAATATTATGTAAAATGTCATTTGATATTTTATAAAAATGAAAAAGGGCAATATATGTGAAATACTAATGTCCAAGTAGTGTTCACGTACAACCATATAATATCTTGGTTTGCTTTACTGATCAAGATTATTCTTTTTAAAATAATCTTTCAATGTTCATTTATATATTAATTATTCAACTTAACATAGTTATTAAATGTCTAACATTTACATGTAAAATATTTGAGGTATGTGCATATAATTTTAGGACCAGGAAGAGAAAAATGCCCCTGTATTATATCTGTATCTATATCATCTATATCTATATCATATATATCTATATCATATCTATCTAGCTAGCTAGCTAGCTTGGGTTTTTTTTTTTTTTTTGAGTGGTTTTTGTTTGTGTTTCTTCAAATAGTGGTAAGTGCTCTTGAGTAAAATAATATGAAATATTGGGAAATATTTGGAAAAGCATCAATGACAGGATTGCATTTGAGCTAAAACCTAAACAAGGTGACATGAAAATACGTGGGACTCAGGTTTCTAAGCAAAATAAACAGGAAGAGCAAAAACCCTCTTGATGGACTATGCCTGAAGTCTTTGTGGAAAGCAAGGAGACTGCAACAAATAAGAGATATTAACAGTAGATGAGACCAAAGAGTTAGTGTGTCACAAGGCTGTATCTTGTAGCACATTGGAAACAGAATTTATATCGCTTTTATCACTATAAATTATGAGAGCAAGATGCCAGCCATTAGACGATTTTGAAAAAAAAGATTCTGATTTCAGAACTAAAAAAGATCATTTTGACTGTAAGGTTGAGAATACTCCAGTGGCAAGATGATCAATTGCATTCCCATTTCAATAATCCAGAGGATTGTGGTGGTTTAGATTCGGGTTGTATTGGTGTAGCTAAGAGATGCCAATACACAGATTTTTTTTTTTTTTTGAGAGAGGGAGAGAGACAGACAGAGAGAGAGAAAGTGCAAGCAGGAGAGGGGCAGAGAGAGAGAGGGAAAGATAGAATCCAAAACAGACTCCACACATTCAGCACAGAACCCGACATGGGGCTCAAACTCATGAACCATGGGATCGTGACCTGAGCCAAAATTAAGTGCAGGATGCTTACCATCTGAGCCACCCCGGTGCCCCAATATAAGGATATTTTTGAAGGTAAACATAAGGTGATAGAGAAAAAGAGGAATCAGAAATAATTCTACAGGTTTACGACCTGGACCACTTCAATAATGGAATTGCCATGAACTAAGTGGGTGGATTCTGAGGAATAAGGAGTTTTTGAGAAGGAATAATAAGAGTTCCATTTTGGACATGCTATAAGTGATGTAGCTTTTATATATTTAAAAGATACATTAAGAAGAAAGTTATCTATATGAATCTAGACATTGGGGAGAGTCTCAGGATGAAGATATATATTCAAATCCATCAGATTTTAAAAACATTTAGAGACTTAGATAACTAAAGAAATGAGGAAGAAAAGCCCAAGCCATGCATGGCAGGGAATTTCAACTTGATAATCTGACTGATGAGAAAAAGAAACTAAGAAGTGAAGAGTTAAAAAAAAAGGAAAAGAAGAAGTAAATGAAGCATAGCCAAAGTCAAATGAAGAAAATACTTAATGTAAGAGGATTAGCCCTAATCTGTCCAATATTGCTGATGAATAAAGTAAGAGAAAATAGATACTAAAAAATGACAAAAGAATTTTCAGCCAAGTGGTGAGAAAACACCTCAGTGGAATGTGTTGAAGAGACAGAGAGTAAAGTAGAAAAGTAGAATGAGTAAAGATAGCACTCTCAACAGCACTGAACAGTGTCTTTCTTGGGGACGAGGGGCAACGAGAAGGATCATTAATGGGAAAGAGATGGTTGGCCAAGATATCTTTTAATGGGAGAAATAATAACATGTTTTCTTACTCAATGAGGGCAATATTGTGAAACAAAAGAGATCAAAGAAAATAGCTGGACCATGCCCATGAATAGATGAGAAGAGAGGACATCTAGCAACCATAATGCAACAGGTGACCATAGATAGAGCAGAGTTTAGATATGGCTACAGAAAGGAGAGCGGGATATGTGAGCTGAGATACAAACAGATGTTTGGAAATAGCAATGGGAGACTGTGGAAAGTTACTTAATTACTTTGATATTCTTTGATGAGAAACTCAAAAACAGTAGTAGTGGAGTAGTTGTTACATACTTTAAGGGGAGGGGGGTTGAATTAGTCACTTAAGGACTTAAATGAGCGAATGGATTTAGGAAATAGATGAGGCTTACTGAAAGAAAAAAGTTTCTGAGGTTGGAGGTCATGAGATTGGAGTGAGAGCCAGCAATGTGTTTCCCCAGCTGCATACAAGTGAAGAAGACAAGAAAAACTGTGTTCTGTCCTTTCTAGGGTTTGAATTTTTCCAGGGGAGTATGAAGACTTGAGAAAGGAAAAGAACAAGCAAAACAAAGCAAACAAACAAACAAATAAACGAGGGATCAAACACTGAATTGATTTTAATGCTGACCCTGAGAAATTACAATGAGTAGGTTGAGAAGTTTGGACATGGGAGGGGCGGGTAACAGAGAAGGCAATACTCAAGGATTTACATGTCCCAGTGGGGACAGAGAACTGTGGAGTCAGTACTTCAGGCAATAAGTGGAAGGGAACATTTGGTGGTTGGCCAGTGGGATTTCTTAAAATTGATATTATGGAGGGTTAAAATATTGTGAATGACAACCATGTATGACCACTGGTGTAAGTGGTTTGGATGGGAAAGCAAACTGTGAAACATTTTAATTAAATGCAACACTTTTATTAATTTACTAAGTACCGACACAGTAGTGTAATATATATATATATATATATATATATATATATACACACATATACACACACATACATATATACATATGTATATATACATATATGTATGTGTATGTATATTTGTATATATGCATATGTATATGTATGCATATGTACACATATATATGTACATATATATACAAATATATATATGCATGCATATATACATATGTATATATACATATATACATACGTATGTATACATACATATATATGTGTGTGTGTATATATGTGTACATATGCACATGTATATGTATGCATATGTGCATATATGTGTATATATATACATATACATATATATTCAAACACACGCGTGTTTCTCACAACACTAATGAGTTAGATGCATCTACTCTACCGACAAGAGAAATGGGACACATAGAGGTTTAATAACCTGCTTAACAACACACAGGTATGTCATGGTGGAGGCGGGTTTTGGATTTAGAAAATCTAATTCCACATTCTGAGCTCTTCACATTTGGCTATACACTGGAAGAGAGGAAGTAAAGAACCTGGCTGCTCAGATTATTGGAAATGTCCTCTGTATGGTGTTAGAAATCACCAAGACTTATGCCAGGGCTGTTAGAGGTCATAAGAGTGAAACAGATGTTAAAGTGAAAAATCGAGCATCTGTGATTTGGGGATCAGTTAACAATTACGATAAGGAGGGCACTTTTAGGAAGAAAGGGAGAAAAATCATGGGAATAGTAAGAACAATGATCCACTCTCCTCTTGAGACCCAATGGTAAAAGAGATTTTGGATAATAAATAATTAAGTGGATCCTACTGGAAGGAATGTCATTGAGGAAGAATCAGCTTTTGGTTACAGAAAAGGCATGAAAGGGACCTTCAGAAAAGAGATTGAAGGTTGAAGTCATCTTGCACCTGACTGTAAGTTCAAAGGGCACAGTCAAAAGGTTGAAATGTGGGAGGGATGAGGGGTGCCTGGGTGGCTCAGTCAGTGAAGCATCCGACTTAGCCTCGAGTCATGATCTCATGGTTTGTGAGTTCTGTGCTGACAACTCAGAGCCTGGAGCCTGCCTTTGATTGTGTGTCTCCCTCTCTCTCTGCCCCTCCCCTGCTCACACTCTGTTTCTCTCTGTCTCTCTCAAAAATAAACGTTAAAAAAAAATAATAATGTGAGGGGCGCCTGGGTGGCTCCGTCGGTTAAGCGGCTGACTTCGGCTCAGGTCATGACTCACAGTCCGTGAGTTTGAGCCCCGCATCAGGCTCTGTGCTGACAGCTCTGAGCCTGGAGCCTGTTTCAGATTCTATATCTCCTTCTCTATCTGTCCCTCCCCCATTCATGCTCTGTCTCTCTCTGTCTCAAAAATAAACGTTAAAAAAATGTGGGAGGCGTAGAAGATAGGATCAGAAAAAAGAATGCACAAAGTTGAATGGACATTATTATGTTCTATAGAATTTTAGATAAATTATTTAACTGTAATGAAAGATATAAAAAAGGCAATTTGATTTTTCTGCTATCATGTAAAGGAATTATAAAAGTAATAAAATTGCAATAATAATAATATTAATAAAACTGTATAAATGGAAACAATTTGATTTTCCAATATAGAATTGATTACATGAACCGTGATATATCTCTATATTGAAATACTATGCAGCTCTTAAAATGTTTATTTAAAAATATTTAATGTGGGGCACGGGGATGGCTCATTTGGGTAACTTCCAACTCTTGATTTCAGCTCAGGTTATGGTCTCACAGTTCTTGACACTGAGCCCTGTGTTGGGCTCAATGCTGACAGCATGGAGACTTCTTAGGATTCTCTCTCCCTTTCTCTCTGCTCTCCTGCACACATGAGTGCTCTCTCTCTTTAAATAAATAAACAAAAACTAAATGAATCAGGGAGATATTCATGATGCAATAGGAAATACTAAACATTTTAATTTCAGTATCACTGTAGTCCTAAAATATAGTAATAAAGAACATATATATATATGCATACACACACACACACACACACACACACGACTACATACAGTATGCATGTGAGTTAATACTAGTTTTCTATCTCTTCCAAATTTTTACAACTAACTTGTATTATCTGATAATAAGCAGAGACATTCTCAAAAGGCAGCAATAAGAATCATGCAATATCAATTAAAAAAAAAAAAAACAAGAAAGAATCACACTATGTAAAACAAAATGTCAAACAGCCTGGAAGGAATATTCCGTGACATTGCTAAGTAAAATATGGTAATTCTTATTTTATTTTTCCGCCTTTAAGAGTTCAGCTGGACAAAGTTCAATTCACAGTCAGTATTGCTCTAAGTGACATGAAGAGATGAACACACATGAGTTTTCCTTTAGAAGCATACACTAAACGTGATGGGATTTAGTGCACAATATTTTAAAATAAGGGATCATTTTATCAAGAAAATATCCTCTACGTACTTGAATAATGTGGTGAATCAAACTTAGGTATGTTTCTGTAGGTATTAAAGATTTTCCCACCATGTTGGAAGAAGTTGCCGCTAGAACCTTCAGATGAGAGAGCATTTGTATTAATTTGCTGACTGAGTGGATGCCCACTGTGGGCTTCCGTGTTCGTTTGTTTGTTTTTTAATATGAATGTATTTGTTTTTAGAGAAAGAGAATGCACATGCATGGGGTGGGGGGGGGGGGAATCCCAAGCAGGCGGCACATTAGCCATGCAGAGCCCAACCAAGGCTCAGTCCAATGAACCAAACTGGGGGATCATGACTTGAGCCAAAATCAAGACTCCAATGCTCGGGGAGCCTGGGTGGCTCAGTTGGTTAGGTGTCTGACTCTTGGTTTTGGCTCTTGTTTAAGCTCAGGTCATGATCTCATGGCTTCGTGGGTTTGAGTCCCCCATTGGACTCTGTGCTGGCAGCAAGGATCCTGCTTGGCATTTTCTGTTTCCCTCTCTCTCTACGTCTCCTCCACTCATGCTGTCTCTGTCTTTCTCAAAATAAATAAATACACTTCAAAAAAAAAGAGTTCAATGCTTAACGGACTGAGCCACCCAGATGCCCCGTGGGTTTCCATGTTTTAGGAAGGGCTCCTTGCCATGCCAAAATTCAGCCTATCTGTTCCCATGGTCCCTTAATACAGTCAACCCAGAAAACTGCTCCATCACACATGAAGTGCCCCATTCCAAAATCAAGCAACTAAGGACAGGATGAGGGTGGGGAGGAATGATTCTTCAAAGGAGCAGACATTAGTTTCATGGATGTAGAGGAAGGAGTAGTTCAGAAGGAAGATTTCCCTCCCTCTTATAGTTCCAAAGAGAAACAATGTGAAATTTAAGAAAAAAAAAAAATCTTGCTTCTATAGGAATAAAGCATGTATTTCATAAAAATAATAACATGTGGATAGTTATGACCCAAAGCTTCTAACAAACTGAGTATCTCAATTCTTAATGGAATCTGTGCATGATACTGTTTTGTACAGACAATGTAGAAGTTTGTTTCATTAATGGGAGCATTTTATAATCAAGATCTAAATTACACTAGTATTTAATATTTTGATAATTGGGGGGAATGTTGAAATAAGAGTTCAACTAAGAGATAAAACCTCACTCATGTTGCACCCTCTTTAGATGCAACCTTTGCCTAGCTTCCAATTTAAAGGAACAAAATGATTTTTTCCACCATATAGTAGAAGTGTTTCTGTTTCTAGGTCTAAAATCAATTACTCGTGGCACAGAGTAATTAAATGAACTAATTAGATGTTAATTCAAATTAGGACCACACTTCCTTGAAACATTCTTGCACTGAACTTTGACTATCAACTCTCTATTGTTAGTATCTTTTCCTCTCTGTTCTGGTTGTTTTTCGGAAAATAACACTTGCTATAGGAGAAAATAATTACCAAATGTTTTAATTGCTTTTTATTCTCAGAAACTGAGAGGTTTCCTATAAATTTGAATTCATAAAATAATATACCTGACTGCTTGTGTCTGCAGGCAACTCCAGGTTTCAGGTTAATTTAATTTCAGTGAAATTAATGCATATCATACCATAAATTGATTTAAAATTCTTCCTTATGTAGGTCTGGATTACTGTGTTGTCCTTTGGCTTATTGTACAAGATATATTTTTGCCTACTATTTTTGTGTTAGTTTATTATTTTTTTAAGTCCTTATCTGAATTGAGAATGCAGTTGTGCTCCTCTGAGATTTTGAAGTCTAATGCTGTTAGGTAGAGAACCAAATCAAATCAAATCACGATGAAGAATAAAGCCAAGGCCATTTCCCCAGAGTAAATATGCATTGTTGTATATGACGAAAGGAATTACAGGGGTTTATTATGTTTTGCAATTTCATTATATTTAATGCATGCGGATATATTTGTCTCTTGAAGTAAATTTATCTTTCTCCTTGTTTCAAAGATAAATTATCATTTCATCTAAAAGCAAAGATGATAAAGACAAATTCATACAGTATGCCACTTATCTTTCAGCACCATCAATTTAAAAATATGACATATACCAATGATGTTTAGTTTAAAACTAGTCTATGCTGACCTAAGGGGACACTGTTTCCTGATCTCTCCTATGTGTATATATGTCCATGCACGTATTTCAAATGTAGGAGTCCACGATCGTGATATTCTGAAAATTCCACTGGTCAATGCAGCATCCCGTCAGTGCAAATCTGTTGAGCTCCTATCCATTTGCAGACAATTCGGTAGCTTTGGGGAATTCTCTGGATTAATGTCCACGATGAGCAAGATCTATTGTCTCTTGTCCACTTTAATGTTTGGAAGGTTATCTCTCATATCATCACGTATGTTATCATCATATGTCATCAGTCTGTCGCCATATGTCAATCCTTCTCAGCTTACATATCTTTTTTTATTTCTTCTACTTCAACTACACTTATTTCATCGTGGCTTTGAAGTATGTAGAAAAAGAATCTTATACTCATTTTCAAACATTATACGTTACATTAAATAAACAACAGAAATTGAAACTTGGGAAAATAGAACTCAATGAATGGAAGAGTCAGAACACCAGGAGTCAAGGAGAGCCTCAATCAGGGCAATGACAGGGTTTTAAGCAGTGGGGTTTCCATAATCCTTTTTCAGGATGCTAAAATTAGCGTTAGCTTCAGGATATCTCCATTTTAGGGTCTCACTGTATCAAACTTTAAACACTGGGGAGAAAAAAACTGCTTAGTTTCAATCAAATGTTTTCTTCTGGATCAATCAGTGACAGTCAGAAGTGCTTGGGTCACACAGCACGTAATGGGACCACAAGTCTGCAGCAGGAGCCTCTAGGACTGATGACAGCCAGACTCCCCAAGAGGTGTCTTTCTCTAGCAGTGCAGACAAGGGCTAATAGTGTTCAAAGAGCTACTAGTTAAGGGATTAGTTAAATACTACTAGCATAGTTAGAGGTAAATGTGATGAGAGTAGCTAATATGACTATGTATAGAGAAAACTATGTGATTTATTTATTTTAACAGAGGAATTTTATTGTTTTTATTTAAATTTAGTGCAATATTGGGGCGCCGGGGTGGCGCAGTCGGTTAAGCGTCCGACTTCAGCCAGGTCACGATCTCGCGGTCCGTGAGTTCGAGCCCCGCGTCAGGCTCTGGGCTGATGGCTCTCTCTCTGCCCCTCCCCAGTTCATGCTCTGTCTCTCTCTGTCCCAAAAATAAATTAAAAAAAATAATAAAAATAAATAAATAAATAAATAAATAAATAAATAAATTTAGTGCAATATTGGTTTCAGGAGTAGAATTCAGTGATTTAACTGAGGTTTAAAATATATCTCACTAAATCGTTCCTCTCTGAGAAATTTTAAATGGTGCCAGAACCTCAGAGGCCTCTTCCTGCACCCACTCCCACCCTACCTTGACATAAAACTGAGGACAAAGTCTCAGTTGAGTTTCCAACTTCTCCTTATTTACACCTGTGTTTGTTGTGACATATTTCTGAATCTCTACTAAGTAAAGCATTCTTTAGTTGAGCCAGAATCATGTCTCCCAACACAGGTAAGGAGTTGATGCAACACATACAGCGTACATGTATTTAGGAAACCAAAACTGAAAGAGATTTCTATGTCAACCAGAAGCTAGCTTATAGAATGTGTCTAATTATACTGGGTCAAACTGAACGTGGAAGGGTTTCAATACTCTCAATTACTAGTGCAGGGAATTCATAAGTGGAGCTAAAAGTAGAACATGAACTTGAGAGGAAGAAAACCAAAGAAAGGGAATGGGAAAATGGTGTTTTATGTTTGTTTGTTGTTTGCCTTTGTTTTTATTTTGTTTTGATTTGATTTTCCTTAAAGACCGCTAACAAGCTCAAGCTGTGTGGTGAGCCTCTGTGTAGAGACATTAGTGGATTTCATATGGGATGTGTCCCAAGAGACCTGAGGACTCAGTTTCTCTAAAGGAAGAATAGAAGACTCACTTGGAGAAAGCTATTCCTCAACCATGTGGGACTTGCCTATATTTGGTAGCCTGTAAATGATTTTGCTGGCTGACTCATGCCTGGATTCCTTCGCTGACTTCTGGAAGCCTATGTTTCTTCCCATTACACATTGCAGTGATGTTCATTTAATGCCCAAAGCCAGGCTATGATTTTCAGGATAGTCATGCACTTTGATGCTTACATCACAACATAATGTTAATGTAAATGATATGTTCACTTTTTACACATGGGTATGTTCATTTTACATTAATATTTATAATTTATTTTCACCTCTTCATGGATACAGGTCAGGTATTTAATATGCTTCATGATGCACCAGGAAAAGTAAAGCAATATTATATTTAAAAAAAAAAATGGGCTAATTCTTTCTAGAAGATTCTTATAATGATAACACTATATCAACACAAGGTAAGTTATACTATTACCAAATGACCTAGGATCTTTAATTAATCCATTTAACCAGTATTGATATACAAGAATAACTTTTCTCAGCATAATTTTAACAAGTATATGCCAAACTTTATCAGCCACCCTTTTTCACTTAACTGCTTGTTGAACTGGTTGTTGAGGCCCCTTGCCTCTGTCAATCATACTGATCGATGCCTCAGGTACACCAAAAGCCTGTAGCAGGTCAACTCCCCTCTGGATAGCCATTAACTTCTGCTTTTACCACATGAGTTTTATACTTACTAAGAATGGGATGTCTTTTTCTCAAAGCCAGTTATGCTGATTACATTTAAAATGAAAGCAATCTCATTGAAATATTAGAAACATAAATGAAGACTCATTTGAAATAGAAGAGACTTATTATTTTGATACAATCAATCCATAATGTATTGTTGTAACTATTTTGTATCATTTTGTGAGGCAAGAAAAATAAATTCAAGGAAAAAAAGGTGTGAATCAGGTAACTGAAAGAGTGGACATGTTAAAATAGAGTAGGTTTTTATATACATTGCCACACAAGGGTTTTCAAATTCTCTTTGCAGAGCGAAGAAACTCAAAAATAATAAATGCTATAGAATGGGTATTATTTTATGCAATAATGATAATATCAGATGCAATTTGGCCAGCCGGCATCTTTAAAAATATCTTCTGCACGAAAATGTTTGCTTTGCCATTTACTAAATTATATAAATAGTTTTCTGTACATGTGTGCTTCTGTACCCATAGCACATACATGCATACACAACAGCATATAATTTTCATTATTCATTTTTGAACTCATTTCAAGAAACTAAACAAACAAATAAGAATTTTACCTATTGGGCTCAAATATTTACTTTTACTTTACTTAGTCTTTGCAGGCACAGAAAGAGGAAAAGAAATCCTGACTTCTCTCACCAATTACTTTTTTTTAGGATGGCGAGTTTGGAGTTGTTGAGCTGATACCTCAGGTAAAAGATTTACTGATTGTTTTTAAAGATTGAGAAGTGAGTTGTGTTATCTCTGTTCTATATCTCATATCGCTAATACTATTTTGAAAAGTGAAGTGTAAAATTGTAACTTAAAGAACAATAACTCCTGTTGATCTTAAGTCGCTATGTCATGAAATCTCATACATTTTGAGGTAAAGACGTTCTTTTTTCTTCAGGAGACATGGATACTATATCACAAATAACATGAAAGCATGTAAGAAGAGACAAAAAAAATATTTTTTGACAATTCAAGAAAGGCTGTGTTCTAACATCAGAATATTTTAACAGAATATTTTCCCTTTACTCATCCTTAATATAGATCCCCACTATGCAATACAAGTTTAGATTTTAATGGAGTCAGAGCAAACAATTGCGCCACACAATGGTAAACAAGCATGGAAGTCTTTGTTCAAGGGGAGAGATGATAGAAATCAGTTTGAACTCAACTCAAAGGAGACAAAAAGTGAGATAAGTTTAAGTTCTGGGGAGGGGGAGATGGTAGGGCATCTGTTTTGGCCAACTGATCTTACACAAAGGAAAAGTCAATCTTCCCCCATCTTTACTATAGGAGTGAGATAGCCACTGAAGTTAGGCTCCTACCTTCCCTCAGACCCTGGGAGGTACTGGGGTTAACTTGGTGTCTACATTTCAAAGGGATGATTCTCAGGTCCTCAAGAAGAATTTTCCTAGGTTGCAATTCTGGCAAGAGGCTTTTCAATAGATTTACATATATCTCAAAGTGGAAGAGAAAGAATTCACAACTTCAAGTACTAAAACAACAGCAACAAAAAAACAAACAAAAAACACTCTTAAAAAAGGGGTTCAGGGCCCTGAAGTCAGGAAGCAACCAGTGTAAAGTTTATTGAAGCTGAAGGGAACATTAAGGCCGCCTTGGTTGATAGAAATAGTCTATTTCTTCAGTGAGCAATATGGTAGCCACGAGCCACATGTGGATCTTCAACACTTGAAATGTAGCTATTGTGATTGAGTTATTGAGTATTTAATAGCATTACACTTACCTTAACTAAGCTTAAAATGGAATTACTCATGTGGCTAGTGGCTACAGTACTGGGCAGTACACATGCAAATTAGTGCATAATCAATGCCTATTAAGCGAACAAAAGTAAACTGTTAAAAAAGAACAAAAGTAAAATCATAATAAAAATCTGTCTATCACAGATGAAGCATCTACATTTGTGTTTAAGATTATATGCACTCGTTTGGGTGGCTGTTCTCTGTTTTCGTTCTCGTCAAGTGCTATCACTTATGAGGAATCATCAAATATGGTAGCATCTAAACATACACAGACTTATTAATTTTCAAATATATGTGCCCAATTATCATTTTATTTATATATATTTTTATGTATATATTTTTAATATTTTTTAATGTTTATTTACAGAGTGTGAGCTGGGAGGGGCAGAAAGAGAGGGAGACACAGAATCAGAAACAGGCTCCAGGATCGGACCTGTCAGCATCGAGCCAGATGCAAGGCTGGGACTCATGAACTGTGAGATCATGACCTGATTCGAAGTCGAACATTTAACCAACTGAGCTACCCAGGTGCCCCTCAGTCATTTTCTAAATATAAGAAGCACACCACAGCATTATGGAATTTATTGAGGGAGAAAGGTAAACTTCCAAATTTTGCATTTTTGCTTTCATTACAATTTTCCTAGTATTCACTGCTTGAGATGCACAACATTGTTAATTTCAAAACCAGAATCTCTCTTAACCTTTCTCTAAAATTGCCATCTGTTGTTTATCTCACCCTTTTTTTCCAAATGAGTGAAGTAGTTAGATGTCCATGTTTGTAATTAAATTATTTTTCATTGCTTAACCAGTTTTAGTGCAGAAGACAGAAATTTTCAGCAGAAATTTCTCTGCATCCTTGTTCTTGTTTTTCTTTGTTTTTTGAAAGATGCATACTTTTATTCTAAGATCAACTTCTGTCTTCCTATTATCTCTTTACCTAGCTGTCTTTTTGGTACCTAAATCAAATCCATCCCACTTATTATGTCAATTTCTCTTTCTACAGATTCCTTCTACCCACCGGAGTCTAAAATCAAATTAAAATTGTTCCAAGCCAGGAACAGAAGAAATCAACAGCAGCAACAATAAGGATAACAAAACCTTGCATCCTCCCTTGGTTCAGTTATGATCACTTGCTCCAATTTTTACTAAGCTGAAATATATATAAGAACTAAAGACAGTGGATATTCCCAGAATCCCTTCTTAAAAACATAATCTTGAGAAAGGAATAAATAAACAAATGCTAACCCAAAGTTGTAGATAGAAGTAAAATTTATTTTTTAAAAAAAGGGAAAACAAAAGGAGAAAGAAAGAAAGAAAGAAAGAAAGAAAGAAAGAAAAAGAGAGGAGGAAAAGAAAGAGAGAAAGAAAGAGAGAGAAAGGAAGAAGAAGAAGAAGAAGAAGAAGAAGAAGAAGAAGGGAGAGGGAAGGAAGGAAGGAAGGAAGGAAAAGGAAGAGAAAGGAAGGGAAGTAAGAAAAAAAGAAAGGAAGAAAGGGAGGAAGGAAGAAAGGAAGGAAGGAAATGCTAATAGCTGAATACACTATATCCAAGAAGGATTTATAGCAAAAATGAAAGAAAGCTTTACCACTTGGTTGTTAAGATGCCATTTTATTAAATCAAAGGAGGAAATAATGTGAGAGGTCAGAGTAATTCTATTTAAAATTTTTTTAATGTTTATTTTTATTTTTGAGAGAGAGAGAGAGAGAGAGAGAGAGAGACAGTACGAGTGGGAGAGGGGAAGAGAGAGAGGGAGACACAGAATCTGAAGCAGGCTCCAGGCTCTGAGTTGCCAGCACAGAGCCCAACATGGGATTTGAACTCACAGACTGTGAGATCATGACCTAAGCTGAAGTTGGACCCTTAACCAACTGAGCTATCCAGGCGCCACAGAGAAACTCTATTTTATTTTATTTTATTTATTTTTTTTTTTTGAGAAACTCTATTTTAAAAGACAGTATAACCTAGGGGGAAAAAAGCTCCAAGTATAGAGTCACAAAATCCATGTTTAGGACTTGGTTCGAATACCCTTGTTGTGTGACCTTGACCAACTCATGTAACTTCTCTATGCTGATCTCCTTATCTGTAAAATTGGAATAACAATAGTGTCTTCTTCATAAGGTTATTTAGAGGATAGAGAAAAAAAAAAACTAGTGCTTTTAAACCATTTCACTGAATTTTTGGCACATGATGACTCCTCAATACATATTAGCCATTATTAACATGTTTTATGTTATATGTTATATTTATTTAGTTAGTTCTTTCTTTTATATATTTTTTAACTGAAGTATAATTGACATACAGTGTTATATTAGTCTCAGATGTACAACGTTGACCCAACAGTTCTATGCATTTCCAGGCTCACCACAAATGGAGTAGTCACCATCTGTCACCATACAATATTATTACAATACTATTGACTATTATTCTTTTCATCTTCGATGAAACTTACCTGTTTTCTAAATGGAAGTGTGTACCTGTTCATCTCTTTCTCTATTTTACCCATCCCCCAGCCACCTCTCTTAGATCCATTTCAGCATTCTTTATGTTAAATTCATACCACATTGCGAAGTGTGTATTTACATATTTGTTTAATCTAGCTCTATTCCAGATGTGTGCTAAACGGGCAGACTGCCCCTCATGCTGACCCTCCAGGACAAGTAAATAGGCCTTTTCCAGTAAGACTGGGGTGGATTTTAGTTTGCTGTCTGTGCGGGGTCTAGGAGGTGTTAGCCAGTCAAGAGCTCTCTCTCTCTCTCTCTCTCTCTCTCTAATGTTTATTAGTTTATTTTGAGAGAGACAGAGAGAGAGAGCATGAGTGGGTAGGGGGAGAGAGAGAGAGAGGAGAGAGAGAATTCCAGGCAGGCATTACACTGTCAGTGCAGAGCCAGATGTGGGGCTAGAACTCATGACACTGTGACATCATGACCGGAGCCGAGATCAAGTGTCGGATGCCTAACCAACTGAGCCACCCAGGTGCCCCCAAGTGCTGTCTCTCCAAGTGTTTCAGAACAAGTCCCCCCGGCCAGGCACTCTGGGGTGTTGCCTGTGTGGACTGCGCATACCCGCTGGCTTTAGCCGGGCCTCAGATGAGTGCAGGGGTGGGTGGGGTGTGCCCACTAGCTTTAGAGATTATTTTCTTAATATCTGTACCCTCACAGAATTAATGATTTGATTCAGTTGATCTGTACCCCACACGACTAGTACTTTGAAATATGTGCGTCCTGAAGGAATTATAATTCTAAGTTTGTTATTTAATGATAACATTCTGTCATCTGTATTAAAAAGTGTTGTTTAAAAATATTTCTTACGTCCAATTGTTAAAATAAGATCAAAACTATTATAGCCCCATTTTAAGATATTTGTTTAATAATTAAAATTTAATTCAATATATAACAAGTTATTTTGAATAGCTTAAGGTATGAAATAGTTTGTGTTTGATTATTTCAACTTTTCAGACACTCTTGGAAGGATTGAATTTTCACATGTAAGTCTCGCTAATAAACTCTAGCATTTTAGAGGCTAGGTCGCCATCTGGTGGAAATTTTAAGTCTTAACTAAACAACCTGAAGCACAATTTTGTATTGCTTGTTTATGTTGTTATGAGGATGCTAATAAGCATTCTGGTTGCAAAGCTAAAAATGTATTAAATTAATGAGCTGAAATCTAGTGGAAAATAAAAGCAAATAAGTTTTAAAATTAGGCAAGTGTGCTTCTGCCTTCCTTGGCCATCCATTTGTGTCACAATGAATTTAATATTGTGAATATTAGGAAGGCCATAAAAATTCAACAAATAGAGAAATAACCAATTGGTGACTGTCTTTACTAAGCATATTTAACCTAAATCTTCAGCCATGATTTGCTTTTTCTGATATCATGCTATTAAAAAAATCTATACGTTTCTATTATTTTTTCTTTTGGTAAGGCTTGTGTACATACATTTCAAAACTGATCATACTTAAAAACTTGATCGGACTTGTTATTTATAGGGAAGTACATTAGTAAGAAGAACTCTTAGTGGTTGGTAGAATTTCTTGTAAGATTCTAGAGTACTGATAATATCCCCAGTACAATTATTGACATCACCTCCGAAGGCAGTGCATTTTCATCTAATAAGGGTGTTATTCTTGTTGGATATTTTTTATTTCCAAAAAATTAAAATTTAATATCACCATAATGGAGTGTTTGCCTAGACATGCGAGGCTTAGCAGAGATGATTTATGCCTCTGAAAGCATCAACTTTCACACAACCCTTGAGAAATTGCACACAACCCTTGAGAAAACTAAACGCAGAATGTGTTAGGGGGAATGAGGGCTACATTGCCAAGTAGAAAAGCTCAAGAGCAGTGCCTGATCAGTTACTTATCAACTGGATGGTTTTAATAATAACAAAAATAATAATAACAATAATCATGATAATATAACAATAATATAAATATTAATAACTACAAAGTATACTGCAAAGCAACTTTCATATCACATATTATTAAATCCCCACAATCATATGATTCAGCTTCCCTTACCATCTGGATTGTATAAATGGCAAGGTAAGTTTAGAAATGCAAAATAACTTTTCCAAGTTCAAAGAGCTAGTACATAGCACAGGTAAGAAGTTCATCCAGACTACCTGAGGCTCAGTTTCTCCACTGAAAAAATAATAATCTTAAATATTTTCCAGATTTTAGTTTCTCATGCAGTTGACTCATAATTACTAGATTTATTTTATTGCCAGGCCAATTAACATGTTTTAAAATTATTTTAAGCATCTTTGTTTTATTAGGATTCTATCATACATTGGTGATGTATGATAGAATTGCAATGTAAAGGAGAATTCAGAAAAATTTATATGCCTGGTTCAAATAAATGAAGACAAGATATCATAATTGTTTTTATAGTTAACGCTCCAGAAGACCCCAGATCTTCATTTATTATCATAACCACCTGCAACTGACTTGGGTATAAGCCGTATCTTAAAATTTGTAAAAAATGATCTATTTAATTTTCTTTAAAATTATATTGCCTCTTTATCCATATTGACACATGATTTCATTGTGCTTGGTTTCCTCTTATTCCGTCACAATGTATGTTATTTGATGGCTTGTTTCAGTCAATAATAAGTGTATGGAAAAATTTCTGTTACTGTCTGGCTAGTCAGTTTATTTTTATTATTTTAAAAATCAGACAGTAATTTATTCTAAAAAAAAAAAAAAGTGGAGGAGTCTTGCCATCCAGTAGAGTCCGGGGTTGGGAGGCATTACGGGATCCATGAACCAGAACCTCATATCTTGCTGTTCCAGTGGCCACTGCTTACGAAGCCAAAGAAACGAAACTGAACAGCCACTTATCAGCCTCAAACTTTACACAACTGTCCTCACTTGCTAATGTCTTTCTGGTATTCAGTCTATTTTTATTTCTGTTCAGTCATTAATTGTAGACTCTTAAAAAATGAGAATAAACTGAGGGTTAATGGGGGGATGGGAGGGAGGGGAAAGTGGGTGATGGGCATTGAGGAGGGCATCTGTTGGGATGAGCACTGGGTGTTGTATGGAAACCAATTTGACAATAAATTTCATATTAAAAATAAATTAATTAATTTTTAAAAAAAACAAAATAAATACAAAAATAATAAAGTAACTTAACTAGGATATTATTAACAGATTTAGATTTCGCCTCAACTTATTTCTTAGGTCTGTAATGAAGCAACACAGTGGGATTTCTGTGTCATAAATTATATACATCTTCAATATTATTCTATCATTTCAATGTAATTTTAAAGTGTTAAAAATGTTTATTTTTAAGACAGAAAAAGACAGAGCATGAACGGGGGGGGGGGGGCAGAGAGAGAGGGAGACACAGAATCCAAAGTAGACTCCAGGCTCCGAGCTGTCAGCACAGAGCCTCACACGGGGCTGGAACTCACGAACGGTGAGATCATAACCTGAGCCAAATTCAGGTGGTTAACCGACTGAGCCACCCAAGCACCCCTATACTTTTAATGTAATTTTTAAAATGGTTGGACCAACTCATTCTCACATCTGCAGAGTGAAAATTTTGTTTTGCTTTTTGCCACTCCAGTGGCTGTTTTAATTTTCTTTTCCTTGATACTATTCGGGTTGAGCACTGTTACATGGGATTATGTAAGCTATTTGTATATCCACTCTTGAGCTAACTTTTCCATTATGCTATCTATTTTTATGGTGTCTGGGTGAAGAGCAGCACCGGGGGAACCCTCATTCTGACTATGATAGGCTTTGATGTTCACCAAATCTTTCCAGCTTTTGTCTTTGCAGCAACATGATAGAGTTACACATCCCTACCCTGTTTTTTAAAAATTTTCTGTGGCCATGTGACTTACTTTGACCAGAGGTATATGAGCAGGAGTGATATAAATTCTTAGTGACAGGACTTAAGAGCCAGTTTGTAATTCACCACATTCACTTCCCGCTACCATGGTGATCATAGACGCACTTGTCAAAAGTAAGCCTCCTTTAGCTTGCATCCCTGCGTGATTCCAAGAACAGATTCATGTGACAATCTATGTTGGAAAAGCAATGTATGTGAAATGTACGGGAAACAAACTTCTTGTTGGTTAGGCAAATACAATTTTGGAATGGTATGATACCACAGAATTAGGTGCCCTATTGTGTTTATTTCTATAGATGTGTGTTTTTATCAATCTCTACAATCGTGCTACCGTACCTAATACTCTTTGAATAAAAGTATATGTAAACACTATGTCTCATTTACCCTATTTCTTCACTGTAAATGACATTGCAGCTTAACGGACTTTTCCTTCCAGCAAGGTCAGCTGTACGGTAGGTTACTTACTTACACAATATTAACAACACACCAGCTGATAGTTACAGATGAATACTTTTACTTCTCTTGCGTTTTGTTTGAATTGTAAATAATACAATCCAATGATCTGAGTGAAATGTGAAGCCGGGAGTTAAAACAAAGACACACACGCACACACACAACTGCACAAAACTAGATTTAGGATGCAAATGAACTCTGAAGCCCACCCATTTTTCTAATAATTAATTGTAAAGAAGATAATCCTAATGGTTGAGGGCAAGATTTAGTGTATTAACAAGAGTTTTTTTGTTATTTGTTCTTACTTTTTCTTATGTTTCTTCCTCTGGAAGTAACACTATCATCGTTATTTTTCAAGTTATCTGGTTTGTATCCTCAGAATCTGCCCTGAGTCATTCTTTCTAACATTATTTCTAAACTTTCCATTACATTTTAAACTCCATCACCTTTCCATCATACTCTAAACTAATTTTGTCTTGCCCAACTGATTCAAACAAAATATGATATAACTGTAGAACTTTGGACTGTAATAACTAATATAAAAAAGGGAAATGAAAATATATTATTTTAAAACTGTTGTAAGTTATTGATGGTGTTTCACTGGAGACATTAAAATTTACATATAAGGATCACTTACATATTTTTGTAAGGAATAAAATCTATTAAATAAACAAACAGAAAGAAAATAGTAAATGGATCCCATGGGTATATAAGCACACTTTTTAATATTCTAAACTTAACTGTAAATGAGGAACTTCAACACAATGAGAGGAAAAGCTGTTCATCATAATTATGGAAAATTTGTGAAATTAGTTGCATTTCTGCAGATTATCTTAATTTTGATAAAAGTTGATCATATAAGCAGAAATGAAAAGAAAAAAAAAAGAATTGTACTTTTTTTTCTTTTCTCTTTGGTCCAATATTTGTCATTGTAAAGGCTGGACTGAAGATTAAGGGGAATAGTCAATAGAAGTACCATGGGGAGAAATCGATCAGCTGTTACAACAAGGTGGCAAGTGAGGAACTAAGCAGAGGCGGTCAAGCTGAGAATCTCTCCAGTGGGAGGTCGATTAAGGACTTTCAAGACCAGTATTATCTAATGTCTAATATAAAATGTATAGTTTGTGAATAGCACGTCGCGTCTGTTGACCAGATATCTTTAGCAAACTTCTGTAAGAAAACAAAGCTTTCATTAACTTTGAATATTTAAAATCATATATATCCCTACTTGGTTAAAAATAGCATATCTTACTTACTACAGGAGAGGGAGAAGCTAGCTCCTAGATAGCCAGGTGACATTCATGGAACCGTAAAAATTATTTGGGGTTTGACAGAAATATTGACAGAATAAACAATATACACAATTAAAAGCCAGACTACTGTCTTGGGACATTACAGAGTGTTCACTGAAAAAACTAGAAAATTTGGAAATATTTGTTACGCAGTAAGTGATTTATTTTGAAATGCTAATACCCTGATCAATTGGAAACACCTTAGCCAAAATCCTTCCTTGCTTTCCATTCCCATTGTTTTATTTGTTCTATATATATTTTGTTCTGTTCTGTCATGTATTATATCATACATTATAATATGCTACGCTATATTGTACTATGCCACATTATATTTATGTCATGTTGTATATGCATGGGTATAATAATTCACTTGCTATTATAAACATGATAGACAGACAGATAGATCTATTACATCTTCCAGTAGCTTCCATTTGCTCAATCTCAAGAATTATTGAGGCACCTGGGTGGTTCAGTTGATTAAGTGTCCGACTTTGCTCAGGTTATGATCTTGAGGTTCATGAGTTTGAGCTCCACATCGGGCTTTGTGCTGATGGCTCAGAACCTGGAGCCAGCTTCTGACTCTGTCTCCTTCTCTCTCTGCCTCTCTCCCACTCATGCTCTGTCTATGTCTCTGTCTCTCTCTCAAAAATAAACATGAAAAAAAATTTTTTAATGATTCTTACTCAGTTCACTGTTTTTCATCTTTCCTTTTCTTATAGTGTTGGTCCCTTTGGCACTTGTTTCAGTTCTAAATAATTTGATTGATTTAACCACAATTTCTAGCTCTATTTTTAAAAACTTTAATATCACACTTTATCTTTCCTACATATTTATCTTGTGAACACATTTTTTTTTCCATTTTATAGTATTCATTCATTCATTCATATTATCATTCACTTATTCCTCATTTATTTCCCAAAGATTTCTGGGCCATGCCATCAGTTTGGATAGGCTAGTTTAGCTGTAGTGCAAGGATCATACTGTTCGTTCTATATATCTCACCTCCAAGGAAGGGTGCTCTGCACCCCAGAGTCATTCATGATCCCAGGCTGAGACAGTCTCATTTCTACAGGTGTTTCCATGGTCATCGTGACAGAGAAAGGGCATTCAGCAGAGTCTTGCACCAGAAATTCCATGGTCCAGACTGAAAATTATTTGTACCATTTCCACTTAAAATTCATAGGCCACATTCAGTTGAAAAGGGTACAAAGTCTAGTCTTCCATTTGAGCCAGAAAGAGGGGAGGACTGGATAATTATTGATAAGCAACACAGAAGACTCTCACATCCTTCCTTTTATTTCTTTCTGTATTTATATATATATTTTTTTCTCTCACAATATTTCTAAGGTATTAACTGGAGATCCTGAGGTCCAGAGGGAAAAGTTAATGCCCTCAAAACATAACAAAGGAAACTGAAAAAAGAAGCAAGGGTCAGTGATTGATTTATTATAGGTAATCTGGAAGTACCAAGGAGGGTGAGAGAGAACTACCATAAAAATACATAATGAGGTATTCAAAGTCCTCCTTGATGGATTTAAGGGACCTTAAATAATAATAAGTGCTTCTTCAAGATTTTCATGCTGGGGCATGGCTGAAGTTGCAATGGACTGAAGATATCCATGGACTCATTAATATATATAAATATGAATATGAATAAAGGAATTAATGAGTTTGAAGTTTATACTGATGGGAATGAGGAATCCAATGAAGCTAGAAGCAGAAAATAGATACAATTTCTCTCAGGAAGAGACTGTTTCCATAGCAGGGTGAGGCTATACTGGAGTAGGGATACAGGGAGCAAAAAACTCATGGAAGAGATTGCTACAATTATTCTGGTAAGAAATGTTAACAATATTAATTAAGCTGATGACAGAACTAATCGAGAGAGAACTAGAAGACGAGAAATTTAGATGACAAAATGAATAAGACCAAGTACTCAGGAAGAGAAGAGTGTCTGGTGGCCAGTGTTCATTTTCTTTGTTTGTTTTTCTAGTTGCCAAAAACTATTCTGTATAAAGACTTACAGATCATTTCCACTCATTATCACCCTTCCGGTGCAAATTTCTAGGCAATTGTCCTTATGCGCTCTTAATTTTATTTCTGCCCAATTCCCCCATGTTCTTCAATCTGGCTTCTACTACTTCATGGCATTCCAGTAACATGTTTTGATGACCTAATTAATAACCTCCTCGAGGCTAAAATTCTTGGGCACTTTCAGCCCCACCCTACTGGAGCACTTGTTAACCCTCAGCGAAGTTGTCACTATCTTCTTAGCTCTTTTCATTTTGCAGCTTTATTTGTTTCCGTGCCAGTTGACTGGGCTTTAGATTCCAGTCTGCTATGTAAGCATTTCCATTATCCAATTTTCATACAATAAGTACTGTAAGACTTTTTTTCCTTCCCTTATTCTGCTCTATATCGTCTCTAGTTAATCTGATGTATGCTCATGGTTTTTCATGTACTCTATCCATAACTTATTGTGGAATTAATTTCTAGTGTAGACATTGTTCTGATTCCCAGAATTAACAAAAAAATTCTAGGATGTTATTTAACATATATGAATTTGAAATTGAGCAAATTTGTATTCATATTTTGTGCTTTCCAAATTCTCTACCATTCCTGAACTTAGTAATTGGTACCACCAACCCCTAATTTATCATACCATTAGTTTGCCACTGTAACCCTTAAAATTTCTCTCTGATGGCATATCTAACCATTCAACATCCCTGTCTATATTACCTGTTAAGTGTTCCTCAAAAACATCCACTTCTTTTCATCAGTACAGCCACTAGCACGACTCCAAGATAGACTCTCCACAATTATTTTACCCTTAAGTTAATTGAATTGCTACATAGATCCATAGTGTTTTTCTTAAAAGTTGCCCAGATCACGTCACTTCCAATTTTAAGGCCTTGCAACAATTTCCTGTGTTTTTATAATCAGGTCTGAAATTATTAACTCGGTCTGTGATGTCCTGACTCATGTCTACTCAAGTTTTTCTGTTCTATTCATAGGATTCTGGAAAGGGCTACTGTCACTCTGGCATATTTCCATTCCTTGAAAGGCACCAGGTCCTTGCTTTCCACTTTAGGACCTTCATGGATGCTTCTCCTTTTTCCAGGGACATTTTTAATTCATGGCCCAGTTAAGATGCTGCTTTCTCGATTTGAACCAGTGTATCCTTAGTGTATTTCCATATCACTGTTTACTTCGGTGGAGAGAATTATATTATAATAATATAATTGTATTATAATTATCCAAAAATTGTATGCATTGTCAATCTTCCTGATTAGACTTTAGGGTCATCAAAGTAGGGACATTTCTGACTTATTTACCACACTAATACCTTGTAGAGTACTTTGCAGGTAGTTGACTTAAAGCTCATTCTTCACTGACTAAATTCATACATAATTAAACAAAACCATGAATGTAAGGCAGATGGTGAGCTAAGTTTTGAACTTCTTAACACTTGATATTCATGCTAAGAATAAGCATGAATAAGAATAAGGGTCAGGCAATCTTCTGATACCTTACATATTTAAAGCACTTGAATTTATGGGTAACTTTTTAGCTCAGTTCTCTGAATTTCATCATTCATTTTACCATTTTTTTTTCTAATTACATTTTTATTTTTCTCTTACTTACGGATGGCATTACTTTTTCATTTCCTCAGACTCATCCAACACAGGTCTGTAAACACAATGTGTTAAAGCTTCATTGTCTCTCTCACACAAAAGAATACAATGGATATTTCTTGAGTTAACATCAGTATCAAAGTTATTGTTATGGTGCCCTAATGTAATGGATGCTCAATAAACATTGGGGTGAAAATCATGAAGGGGAATGCTTTATTTATATGACTAAAATTCAATCAGTGTTGTTTAACATCCTCAGCAATTTGTATCTTTGAACGTTTAATTTAAATAAGAATCTCTAAAAAAAAAATAGCCAAACTGTCATTAAGACCAAAACTTCTATTATTCTAGGTATATGCATTATTCATTTCCAAGTGGTTTAATTTGCTATCAGAAATAAAAGAAAATGGCTCCTGGACAAAAGATGTGGCTGAGATTATTACTAGAGTGAAAAATCTTGGTATATCAAACCGTGTGTGATGTGAGGAAGCCTTCTATTTCCAGGCGTATAGAAATGCTTTTACCAACCCTGAGAGTAATAATAAGGGGGCATTTTGGAAAGGTGCAAGAAAATACGCGTAGTCTGGAAATTCCACGTTCTGAGACTGTTCTCTGATGGAAGAATTGAAAGCTAAAATGAAGGCTTTAGAACTGCCCCTCCGCCGCATGTCTCAGGCGATCTGACAAATTCAACGACATCAAGCTTGATGGTACAGCAAGTGAAAGCTTTGTAGGAGTAACTAATGCTTTCATGAAGCAATCCTAATGTATATTGTGAAGAAGGCACATCCAGCCGCCTTTTGTGTTATAGAATGTATGACATATTTCCAAATGCATGGTACCCTACTTAATTGCATAGTGGTACTCAGATTAAAGAAATAGGCAACATTGTTGGAAATATGAGCTACCTTAGGATTCAATAAATAGTTTCGATGATTGCACTGTGTGTTGCATGAATAAATCATAAAAATTCAACTTTGTAATTACGACAAAATCATTTTTGTTAACGCACTCTACTTGATTGCCTAATGAATAATACTCATTTTAGACCAAAAAGTAGGTTTTGCATAGGAATCTAAGCAGAGGAATATCCTCTAGCTAGAGAATAACTTTTTTTGTTTTTTTCTGACAAGACCCCAGACATGAGCAATCAAACGACTGCATAGTTTATTGCCGTAAAGATGGTCAGATTCTATCCCTATTTTGGAGGTCGTGAATTGAACAGGATAAGCATATATGAATGAGCCTGTCCAATTTAAAGCATGTGACGTCAAAATAAGTGAATGCCTGCTCAGAATACATCCTTTGTTCAACCTATGCATTGATACATTTTTTTTTTTCCAGAATTCTCGGTTTGCCAAATGAGTTGCCATCGAAATGCCGTTTGTTCTAAAGTCAAACTTTGCAATATGCACGTATGTGCATCCTGAGTAATACTGTGAGGAACATTTCGATCAGCATTATTAGGTGTAAGTGAAAACAGGAAACATTTGGCAGGGTTGTTACTGCAATGATAGGCTTTGGGCAGAAGGCTGCAGTATTAGCTCATGCTGAGCATCTCTAGAGATTGTATTAGTCTCCATTGTAGTAATTAGCAACTAGCTGACCATTTTAATATCCCTACTCTCTTCAAACATCTCATAGTTGATTTTTCTTTCTTCAAATCAGGGATTTTTTTTTTTTTTGAGACTAGTATATTCCAACATGAGAAGCAGTGAGAGCAATAATCTAGGCGTTCACATACAAAGAGCAAATGCAAAACCATTTGGTCTAATTTTATAATATGCCTACATCGGGGATGGGTAAAGTCCTCCACACTCAATAGTACAATTAAACTATATTTCACATGTATCCATTATGAAATATAAATTACAGAAAGATCGATTACTGAAACTTTAACAGATCTAATGAGAATAACAGCAGCAACAACAATAATAATAACAAAAAGAAATTGAATATATTTTTAAATTTACATACATTGAGGCTGTACTTTGTAACTGTAAAAGCTGTAAAGTTCTATGGGTGTGATAAATGCATAATGTTATCTATCCACCACTACAACGTCATATGTAATAGTTTTGCCATCCAAAAATAAAAGAAAGAAAGAAAGAAAGAAAGAAAAGAAAAGAAAAGAAAAGAAAAGAAAAGAATGTCTTTTCTATGTCTATAGTTTTGCCTTTTCCAGAACAACCTATGATTTAAATTAAACAGTATAGTCTGGCAGCATGGAGCTTGCTTGGGATTCTTTCTCTTAGGTATTTCATTTCGGGATGCTAATGTAAACGGTAATGTGTTTTTAATTTCAAATTCCACTTGTTTATTAGCAGTATATAGGAAAATGATTGACTTTTGTATATTAACCTTGTATCCTAAAACTTTGCTAAAAGTGCTTATTAGTTCCAGGACATATGGACATATTTTTCTCTGTTTTATTTTTATTTTATTTTTTCAGACTTTCTTTTTTTTTTTTTTCAGACTTTCTACATAGAAAATGATGTCATCTGCAAGGAAAGACAGTTTTATATCTTACTACCAATCTGTATAACTTTTATTTCCTTTCCTTATCTTTACAGTAGTTAGAATTTCAGTATGATGTTAAAAAGAATGAAATTTCAGTAAGAAACTTTGGCTTTCTCACCATTAAGTATGACGTTAGCTGTAATTTTTTTTTGCCGACAGTATTTATCACAGTTGACAAGGTTGCCCAGTATTCTTAGTTTATTGAGAGGTGTTTTTATCATGAATGTGTGTTGCATTTTGTCAAATGTTTTCCCTGCATCTACTGAGATGATCATGTGAGTTTGCTTTTTTAGTCTGGTGATGTAATGGAATACATTAATTGATTTTGAAATCTTGTACCAGCCTGACATAACTGGACTGAATCCCACTTTGGTGCCATCTATAATTCTTTCTATGCATTGTTGTGCTCCGTTTGCTCATATTTGTTGAGAATTTTTGCATCTGTGTTTAGAAGGGACACAGGTCTGTAGATTTCTTGTAATATTTTTGGTGTCCGTATAGGAATACTTCAGTCTGAATTAGGAAGTATTTACTGTACTTCTGTCCTCTGAAAAAGGTTGTAGAGGATTGATACAATTCCTTCCTTTAATATTTGGTAGAATTCACCAGTGAACCCATTTGGGTCTGCTATGTTTTGCTTTGGAAGGTTATTAATTATTGATTAGGTTTCTTTCATAGATATAGGCTTTTCAGATTATGCATTTTCTCATATGTGAGTTTTGACAAATTGTGTCTTTCAAGGAATTGGCGAATTTCACCTAGATTATCAAATCTAGGTTCAAAACCGAGAATCTGCACATCACGCAGTACTTTTCTATTAAGTAAATATCTCCCCCCCCACCCCTCCCCGCCCCAAAGTATTCTGGAAGGGAGAAAGACAGTTATAAAACCAATTGATTTAACCACACTGGAAGTGGTAAAGATGAATACAAGTGCTGTTTCGCCAGGATTATGCTTTCTTTTCATTAGTAAGCAGACAAAGGAACTACACAGGCAGGAAGATGATCAATGTAAGAAAAATCATGTGATACATAGGAATGGGGCTAAATTCTGATGTATATCAGAATACATAGTGTGGCATGATCAAATACAATTTATTCTGTTGTGGTACACATAGGTGTAATGCAAATTATCTCAAACAACATAGATGTGAATACAATATTATAGGTGTGCTTGGGTGGTGCAGTTGGTTAAGCATCTGACTCTTGATTTCGGGTCAGGTCATGATCTCATGAACCCCCTTGTCAGGCTATGCACTGATGAATCAGGGACTGTTCTCTCTTCCCCTCCTTGGCTTGTGCTCGCTCTCTCTCTCTCTCTCTCTCTCTCAAAATAAACATTTTTTTTAAAAAAAATAGGAGTATAAATATAAGTTACAATATTCCAAACACAATTTTTATAGAATTTAAACAATTTCAAGTAAATTAGGAAAAAAGTGATCAAGAAATTCTTTGTCATAATTAAAAAGAAAGTCTTGAAAATACATAAAAACAAATGTCTGCAAGATTCTGAGTCATAGAAACAGGGGAAAAAAGATGGTGTACTTACTTAGATTCCCTTCAAGTACAAAGCCTATTTAGACAGAAATGTTAAGCATTCAGTAACTCAAGAAATGTAAACCCAGTGCTCCCTAACGGGAAAGGGAATATTAAAAAATAAAATAGTATCCTTAGAAATATGAATAAAAATAAGAAAACATTGAAATAAGTGCAATTAATCCATATTATTCTGTAATTATGGGTATATGCTATTGTATATTTGTGAATACCCATTGCAAAGAGTGAACCCAAATGTGGACTTTTGTTAACAGTAATGTATCAATCCGTATTGTTTCATGAGTTGTAACAAAACTAAACTAATGCAAGATGTTATTGTTAGGAGGAATTAGGGTACAGGGAGAAGGTAAGAAGGGACGTGCGAACTCTATACTTTTCCTTCTAGTTTTCTGTAAACCTAATACTTCTCCAAAAATAATTTCCATTAGTTAGAAACAAAACAAATCAAAACAAAAACGATCTAAGCTGTCAATACACATCTATTACATCAAGCAAAACAAACAAAAAAAACATATAAAATGCTGGTGAGAATGCAGAAAAAAACAGGATCTCTCATTCATTGGTGGCGGAAATGAGAAATGGCACAGACACTTTGAATGATAATTTGCCAGTTTCTTACAGAGCTTACCAAAATCTTATTATAAGATACAGCAATCATGAAACTACATCTTTACCCAATGAATTAAAAACTACATACCATAAAAACCTTCACACAAATGTTTATAACTACTTTATTCATAATTGCTCAAAACAGAAATAGCTGAGACATTTTTCAGTAGGCATTTTGATAAAGTACAGTAGGTCCATATATTAGCCTATTATTCAATGATAAAAAATAATTCATTAAGACATAAAAAGTAATGGGAAATTATAAACACTTAGTGAAAAGTGAAAAAAAAATACTGAAAAGACTATACTGTATTTCAATCATAGGTTACTCTTGAAAAGGCAAAACTATAGACATAGCTAAAAGATTAGTGGTTGCCAGGGATTTGGAGTTATGATAGAAAGGCCTAAAAGGTGAAACAGAGGGTGCTATGTTTTGTTTTGTTTTTGTTTGTTAGTTTTTCTTTTTCCTTCTTTTTTTTTTTTTTTTTGGATGGCAAAACTATTACATATGGCATTGTAGTGGTGGATAGATAACATTATGCATTTATCAAAACCCATAGAACTTTACAGCTTTTACAGTTATAAAATGCAGCCTCAATGTATGCAAATTTAAAAATATATTCAATTTATTTTTCTTCTTCTTATTATTATTATTATTTTAAATTTGCATTCAAGTTAGCATATAGTGCAATAATGATTTCAGGAGTAGAATCCAATGATTCATCCCCTACATATAACACCCAAGGTTCATCCCAACAAATGTCCTCCTTAATGTCTCTTGCCCATTTAGCCCATCCCCCCACCCACAACCCCTCCAGCAACCCTTAGTTTGTTCTTTATAGTTAAGGTCTCTTACATGTTGTCTCCCTCCCTGTTTTTATATTATTTTTGCTTCCCTTCCCTTATGTTCATCTGTTTTGTCTCTTAAAGTCCTCATATGAGTGAAGTCATATGATATTTTTCTTCCTCTGACTGACTAATTTCGCTTAGCATGATACCCTCTATCCACAT
Organism: Panthera uncia; assembly: GCF_023721935.1. Taxonomy (NCBI): domain Eukaryota; kingdom Metazoa; phylum Chordata; class Mammalia; order Carnivora; family Felidae; genus Panthera; species Panthera uncia. Next base: position 129,985,709 of record NW_026057577.1, on the reverse strand, counting down.
AGTTCTATCCACATAGTTGCAAATGGCAAGGTTTCATTCTTTTTGATTGCCGAGTAATACTCCATCTTATACATATATACCACATCTTCTTTATCCATTCATCCATCGATGGACATTTGGGCTCTTTCCATACTTTGGCTATTGTTGATAGCGCTACTAGAAACATTGGGGTTAAAAATATACCCACATTGTCAACAGGTTCCCAGGATAAACTGCAGTTTGTAGCAGGAGGGTCTAAATGTATTATACATACATGAAACAACTGAACTGAAAGTGTTGTAGGGAAAACTTGTTAAACTTTAGACATCATAGGAATCTACAAGAATAAAAACAAAAAAGAACTGCACAAGAGAACCGTCCTTTCACTGATTACATTGTTTCACACTAGAGTATGTGATAACTGACCCTTTGACATAGATACTGGAATTGATTGCTTAGTCAAAGGATAACAGTATGTAGAAACCAGGTTTCTTTCTCACTGTTGGAGTGGGAATTTGCAGATAAGCAAGGGAGGAAGCTAGAATGATTCCCATGATCATGAATAAAGATGAAGACATCAGGAATAATGCAAGATCGGTGAAAGATAAATACATACATTTAAATATAGAAATATTTATAATTATGTGTATGTGTGTGTGTTGTGCGTGGTATACACGGATATACTTCTTTATTCTGACAACTGAAGGAGCTTGAAAGAAATGGCACTCTAGTAGCAAGGAACATATCTAGTACCCAGATCTTGGTTTCCAATACCATCTGCAATAAAAGGAGTTAAACTTTTGGAGAAACAACTGATTCTGGGAGGTGAGCAATAAAGATACAGGATGAACCTAGAGTAGTTTGCATAGACAAAAGGTTAAAAAAAGTATTTACAAAAAGTTTAAACACTATGCATTCATGGGGGCATGTTAAGGGTACTGTTGTAGATTCAATTTTATGCCCCCAAAAGACACGTACAAGTCCTAACTCCCAGTATCTGCATATGTGATCTTGTTTGCAAATAGATCATTAAGGAAATATGATGAAGTCACACTGGTAGAGTGGCCCCTTATCCAATGCCTGGTGTCCTTATGAGATGAGGGTAATTTGGGCACACAAGTACAGAGAGGGAAGACAGTGATGCGAAGAAACATTCCCAGGAAAGAATGTATGCAATCTGAGAACAGAGGTAGAAATTGGAGAAATATTATAGAAATATCTACAAGCTAAAGAATGCCAAGGAACTGCCAGCCATCAGAAACTAAGAGCGAAGCATGGAAGGGATTCTCTCTCAGATCAAATGGGAACCCTGATTTCTTGATTCACCTTGATTTCAGACTTCTAGCCTCCAGAACTGTGAGAGAATGAATTCCAGCTGCTTTAAGTTACGCAGTTTGTGGTACTGTAATGACAGTCCTAGGAAACTAATACAGATTTTGGTGCAGGAAGTGGGGTGCTACTGTCACAAATACCTAAAATATCAAACTGGCTTTGGAATTGGGTAATGGGTGGAGACTGCAAGAGTTTTGAAGCACTTGAAGCACGTGATAGATTTCCACGGAGAGAAAGTGGGTTAGAAATAGGAATTTTAAGGGCAATTATGGTGAGTATGCAGAAGGAAGTGATTAATATGGTAGAAAAGCTTCTGTTATCTTACGTATATAATTATGAACAAAAAGTTGGTAAAATGTATGAAAGGTGCCTCTAGTATACCCTCAGACAGATATGAGGAGCATGACACATCACAGGAAAGGTGGTCCTTGTTTATAAATAAGTTGCAGAGAACTTGACTGAGTTACGTTCTACTGTTGGGTGGAAAGTAGAACTTGTAAGCAATGCATTGTATATTTAGTTGAGAAAGTTTCCAAGCAAAGTATAAAAGTCATGTCCTGCTTTTCCTTGATGCTTACAGTAAAATGTGAGAGGAAAGATTTCTGTTGAGGAAAGAATTGGTAAGCGAAATGGAACCAACACCTAATGATTTGGAAAATTCTCAGCCTATCCAGGTGGCAGCAAAAGACGAGGAAGTACTCTTTGCAAAGAAGATCAAATGTATAACTGGAAAATCAGTTGCTTAGTTTACAGAAGAGATTAGGCATATGATTTGTGGATCCAATCGGTACCTCAGCAGAAGCCAGAAATACATACTGGGTTATCCAGAAAGGATCTGTAGGGAAGCCTTTATCTCTAGTGACATGTATGCCCATAAGCTGTATGAAAGATCATAAAGGCACATCGTAAAGAAACACTGTGAGCCAGGACTAACAAGGACAGAGATGAGATAAAATGAAAGAAAATGACTCTGAGGGCAGAGTCATGGAAGCAGAGACCAGCCAGGGGAATGCTACTGGTTCAGCAGACGGGCTGTCCAGTGGGGCTTCCCCAGACCAAGAGAGCAGGGCCACCAGTCTGGAGGAGCCAGAGGGCCTCCAGGGCCATAGAGAATTCTTCACAAGTTTTAAAGTCTATGGAATTTGCCCTATGGAGTTTCAGACTTGTTGGGACCCAAGACCTGTTTTTAAATTTATTTTTTATTTTTTTTTTATTTGAGTACAGTTGACACACGATGTTACATTAGTTTCGGGTGTACAACATATGATTCCACTTGGCTATACGTTATGCCATGCTCAGCACGAGTGTAGCTACCATCTGTCACCAGACAACACTATTACAATATCATTGATTATATTCCCTATTCTCTGCCTTTTAATCCCACAATTTATTCATTTCATGATTGGAAGCCTGTATCTCCTTCTCCCCTTCACCTATTCTGTCCATTCCCCACCCCACTCCCCTATCCTCTGGCAATGTTTGTTCTCTAGATTTACCACTCTCGTTCTGCTTCTGCTTTATTTGTTTGTTTGTTTGTTTGTTTGTTTTTAGATCCCATATATAAGTGAAACCATATAGTATTTGCTAAGATTTCTTTTGAACTTCCAATTTCTCCATCCTGGAATGATAAAGTCTGTCTTGCATGCCACACTATGAATTTTCTTTTTCAAATTGAGTCATACAAATAATATTATCTCAGTACAATGGGTCAAAATTAAAAAGCAGAAAGCAGAAATGAAATTGTAAAAATTCATAAATCTGTGAGAATTTAACTTGCATTTCTAAGTAACTGATAGATCAAAGAAGAAATTACAAGATAAATTTTAAATAGGTTTAATATAACTGAAAGTGAAAATAAAACATCAAATCTTGTAGGATGCAGCTAACGCAGTACACAGAGGCAAATTAACAGCTGCAATATGCAATTGAAAAAAAGAAAGAAAGAAAGGTCACAAATCAATAAACTGCCTTCCAACCTTAAGAAACTAAAAAGATCATTAGAGCAAACTAAACCCAAAAACTTACTGGTGTTTTATAGCCAGGGCAAGTAGACATTAAAAATAAAGCCATTCAGATTGAGAAGAAGTACAATGATTTTCAAATGTCATGTTCTCATAAACAAAAAGCACTAAGGAATTCATTAAAATATTGAAACCAATAAACAAGTACAGAAAGATTAATATAAAATGATTGCATTTTAATACACTCTCAATAAAAAATTCAACTGTAAAATTAAGTAAAAAATTCCATACAATAGAATCAAAAAGAATCAAATACTTAGGAATGTATTCAACAAAAATAATGCAAGACCTTTGTAGTGAAAACTGGGAAACATTATTGAAAGGAATGAAAGAATATCTAAATAAATGAGAAGACATCTCATGCTTGTGGATCAAAATACTTCCTTATCTACATGTCGCCACTTCCCTAATTGATGTACAGGTTTAAGACTAATCCTTATTGAAATCCCTGCCGATTTCTTGTAGAAATTGTTAAAAGTGATCCTAAATTTCATATGAAAATGCAAGGAAACCAGAGTGGTCCAAACAATCTTAAAATAGAAGAAAAAATTTGGAGGGCCCACATTTCCTGACTTCAAGATTTACTTATAAAGCTACAATAAATAGGCCAGTGTGGTATTGGCATATGGTGGAAACATAGATCATTGAAATAGAATTGAGAGTCTAAAAACAAACCCTTACATGTATAGCCAATGGATTACAAGCAAGGGTGGAAGATCATTCAATGAGAAAAGAATAGCCTTTTCTACAAATATTCCTGGAAAGTTTGGATATCCAGCTGCAAAATAACGAAGTCAGATCTTTTCCACGATTCATATACAAAAGACCAAAGGGATGATAAAGTAAATGTAAGCACTAAAATTATAAAACACATAGAAAAAAAAAAACTCAAAGAAATAAATCCTCATTTTATCTGGTTAGACAATGTTTTCTCATATACATCACCCAAAAAGTACAACTGAAAAATTAAAAATAAAGTGGTGTCCATGAAAATTCGTAACTTATGTGCTGTACCCAATAGCATCTCAGAAAGGAAAAGACATCTCCCAGAAAGGAAGAAAATATATGCAATGACTTCTGGATTTATGTATTCTGGAGTTATATATTTATCAGAATGCATAATTATTAAACTCAATAATAAAAAAATCACCTCTTTTAAAAAATGGGCAAAAATCTATACAGACATTTCTCCACCGAAGATATATAAATGATCAATAAGCATATGCAAAGATGTTCAACATCACTAGTCATTAAGGAAATAAAATGAAACTATGAGATGCCACTTTGTATCCACTAGGGAGGCTTTATTCCAAAGGACATAACAATAAGTGTTGACAAGGCTATAAAGAATTTGAACAGTCATATTTTTCTTGTGGAAACGTAAAATGGGGTGCTTTGGAAACTGTTTGATATTTCCTCAAAATTTAAGCATAATATCCACCTATGATGTTATATACCTAGTTATATACCTAAGAGAAATAAAAACATATCCATTAAAAAAAGGTTGAATAGAAATATTCCTAGTAGCATTATTCACTGCTACTGAAATATGAGGGGGCGGGAACCCTGAACATATATCAACTGATAAATGGACAAATACAATGTGGTTTATACATCCAGTGGAATATGTATCCACACATTGTGAATGAAGTATTGATACATGCTGCAGACTACCTACTGTATGATTCCATTCAAATGAAATGTCCACAACAGGAGAATCTATAGAGACAGAAAGATCTCCCAGATCTGGAGGGATGTCAGATAAACAGCAGTAACTGCTGATGTCATCTCTTCACAACTCTGTGTATATATTTAAAAAAAACTGAATTGCACATTTAAATGAGTATCATTTATGGCATTTAAATTATATCTCGCTACATATGTCTAACGATTCAATTGAAATTGTTGTATTGATTTTTACATTACATTTAGCTAATTAACATAATAAATGTCATATACTGGTGCCAGGAAGTGGCATTTCCCTATGGGATATTCATCCTTTCTGTTAGATATGAGTTTACATATGTCAAATCTTTTTGACATAATTTAATGCAAAATACTTCTGAGTCCCAGCAAGGACACTGGAAAACTGTGAAATCTTAGTGGTTATGGAAGTTAGGCTTTGATTATATGAACTCTGCTGCTTTAAAAATTCATTTATAAATCATACTGAAGAGAAAGAAAAGTCAGCACACATTTCTTTTTCGAGATAAATATTTTTGTATCTCTTTATCAGGGAGATAGGATTGAATGAAAGACTGCTAATCACATTAGTTCCTAGTAGTGTATTTTCATTTCACACTTGTTTATTTGTGCATCTGTGTTGACATACAGCAAACCACAGACATCTGCAGCAGGGTAAGTATATTGTGAGCTTCAGAGACAGGCAGATCTGGAGTGAAATACCACCTTTGGCACTTACAAGGCTGTGCAAGCTATTTAACCGATGAATCTCAGGGTCCTTGTCCTTATTCGTTAAATGGATAAAAGAGGGCATACACTGCAAAACCAAACCCAGACTCGTAGATACCGAGAACATATTGGTGGTGGCCAGAGGCGGAGGGAGGTTGGGGGACAAGATGGACGAAGAGAATCAAGTACAAACCTACAGTTATAAAATAAATAAGTCGTGGGATGGAATGCACAGCACGGACAATATAGTCAATAACATTGTACTAACTTTGTATGGTACCAGATGGTAGCTGGACTTACTGTAGTGATCATTTCACAAGGTACACAAATATTGAATCACTATGTTGCACACCTGAAACTAATAGAATATTGTATGCCAATTATACCTCAATTAATTTTTAAAAAAGAGTGTATACACTGCAATATTGCTAGGCTGAAATTAAGTGGTGAGTACTTACACAATATCCCCACACAGATCTTTGCCATTTAACGAAGATTGACTTTGCAAGTGTGGGTGTGGCTGTATGTGAATGTGTTTATACGCATACGTAAAGTACCTATATGTTTTTAATTGTATATTCAATTTTACATCTCTTAATTAAGATATCTAAGTACCCAAAACATTTAGTGAAAATTTAAATATTGTTCTGAAGTCTGTGTAATTCTTGAAGCGTAAAAGCTTGTGACTATATTTTCATAGCTTATCGTCTGGTTTTGTTATTCTTGCTTTTGACTATTAAGGTAATGCTTTGGCTTAGCCAAAGTACAAATGTTTGAGAATTTATCACCATTGTATACTTTATCAAATAATCATGAGTTTATTTTTACCATCATAATTTATCTGAAAATAGAATAGCTTGTATCTATTTTAAATGGTTAGCTATTTAATGCCTACCATGATTTTAAACTGGATACAATTTTGCTTATTGATAAAAATTTATATGACATTTATTATGTTAATTAGCTAAATAATCTGAGTTGATATCTGAAACTTTAAGAGTTTTAAAGCCTGCAAAATCCATTATCAACTGTTGATTAAGAATCATTTTACCTTGAATTTTCTAAAATAATATTTATTAGTCAAAGTCAATCTTTTGAGAAGTAAGTGAAGCAAATCTATTTCCCAAGAGATAGTCCGTCATACAGCGTTGGAACACAAACACAAAAAACTGACAGTGTATTTACATTTGCCTCGGGAGAACAGGTACTTCCAAATTTTGTGACAAAATCTAATCCTTTGAAGGAAATTTGATCTTTTTGACAGTTCTACTGAGTTATCATCTCAAAAGCAGAAAGAATTTTGCCTCTTTCAGGAAGTCAGGGCAATTTATTTGTAGATAAGAAAACATGAATTTTTTTTTTCTTCATGATATTCAGTACAATGTTTCTTTCTCTTTCGGACTTTAAACATTTCATTTGGCAATTTTGTTACATATTAAGCAGTTCATTTTTTTCAGTTAATGTCATTTAGTTATTATTATGTGGGTTTTTTCATGAGTTAGAGAAGGAAAAGAAAGAGAGGGAGGGAACGAGAAAAGTCATTCACAATCATTTAAAATGATGGCAAAATGCATATTTTTTCATGTATTTTCCCTATGTAAAACATTCACATTTTGTACACTTCAATTTTCTTATGTTTTACAGTTTATAAATGAAATGCTTATTTTCCATTCACTTTTAAATGAGATAAAACTTGTCATTTCCAAAAGGTAGAATTTCTAGCACATATACATGATGTATTAAATGATGATTGCTCTTTGGATGTATTATAAATTCCCATTTTCCTGCATTCAGCATACTAGGGAGTAAGATAAGATCCTGTGGGTGGACATCCTGGGGAGGATGTATGCCTATGTATATGCATGCCTATGTTCAAGACAAAGTATCAGGGGACTCTAGAACAGGATGAAAAATTGTATGGAGCCTAGAGATGTGACAAAAAAATGACTATAAAATATGGCTCAAAATAAAATTTAAATTGCAGTCTGGAAACATGCATAGAATACACCAAAAGAAAACAGTCTATATGTGGTACAAACAGAATAAGCCCTTGAAGAGACTGTTGCCTGAAAGAACTAAGTGTTCTTTATGTTAGAGACTACCCTTCCAAAAAGTGCCTTAAAAAATTAGACTATTAGGTACATGACGATGATTAATATACATTATAGTATTTGCCAAAGAAGGAAGTGTAAAATAATGAAAAACATTTTACCCTTAGAATTAAATGACCTTAGATGATTTCCCCTTTTATTTATTTATTTTTAGTTGGGTTTCACTGAAATATGATTTTAAAATAGCCATATTAATCAGTTTTGTATATGCACTCTGACAATTTTTTTTAAATGCTTGCAATCATTTAATTACTACTACATCATAATGGAGATCATTTCTGTCACCCTAAATGTTCTGTCACATCCTTTTCTAATCAATCTCCTCCCGATATCCTTTTGCTATCAGCAATCAATAAATTTATTTCTGGGGTGTCTGGGTGGCTCAGTCAGTTAGGCATCTAACTCTTGCTTTCAGCTCAAGTCATAATCTCACAATCTTGAGACTGAGTCCCATGTTGGGCTCCATATTGAGTAGGGAGCATGCTTAAGATTCTCTCTCTCTCTCTCTCTCTCTCTCTCTCTCTCTCTCCCTCCTGTTGCTTCTCCCCTGCTCACACACTCTCTCACAAAATAAATAAACGTTAAAAAAAAAAAGCTGCTTTCTATCATTATATTGAATAAAATACATAATATGTAGTCTTTAGGGGCTAGCTTCTTTCATATGCCTTTGAGATTATCTATGTCTTTTTGGATTCCTGGACCCATTCCCACACATGTGTGTATGTCATGGTAGGGGTGTCCTACAATTTAACTCAATTCAGACTACCTACACAGAGATTGGGTCAGATTCCACAGGCTGAGGGCTCAGTTACACAAGACTACCTTCCCTGCCTACCCAATTACAATGCCAGTCACAAGACCAAGCGATTACCTGTATTTTCGCCCAACTAGCTTATAAATAATAGGTTTGCACAAACCCCCTCCTCAAGTTTGATTAATGGCAAGAGTGGCTTACAGAACTCAGAGAAATATTTCACTTACTAGGTGACTAGTTTACTATAAAAGGATATAACTCGGGAACAACCAGATGGAAGTGACACTTTGGGCTAGGTATGGGGAAGGGTTGCAGAGCTTCATGTCCTCTCTAGGTGAGCCCCTCTCCCTGAATCTCCACCTGTTCACCAATCTGGAAGTTATCTGAACGCTGTCCTTTGGGTTTTTTATGGAGGCTTTGTTACATAGACAAGACTGATAAAATCATTAGTCACATGGTTGGTTCTGCTCACAGCCAGCCCCCATCCTTAGGTGGTGGCCAAAAGTCACCTTAGTGACATAACAAGAGACAACCTTTGTGGTTTTCATTACTTAGGGAATTCCAAAGGTTTTAGGAGCTCGGTGCCATAACTGGGGATGAAAACCATGTATATATTTTCTAGTGTAAATTACAACATAACCCCGTGCTATTGTATATATCGGAAGTCAATTCATGTTTCGCATTGATTTGGATTCCATTACATGTTTAGAAACAATTTACTTATCAAATTTTCCGATAGTATGAAGAAAGCCACTATAAATGTTTGCATTCTTGTCTTTGGAGTACACAGGTTTCAATTTAGTTTGGTAATTATCTATGAATGAAATCACTGGTTCTATGGTAATCATAAGTTTAACTTTGTAGGAAACTGTCAAATTATTTTTGAAAGTGGCCAGCCCATTTTGCGTGGCAATACATGAGAGTTCTTCACCAATATGTGATAATAGTCTTAACATTTAATTATTGGGTAGGGATGTAGAGGTGTCTTATTATTAATATGAATTTTCTAATGACTAATAACAATGAGTGCCTTTTTTATGGGCTTAATTATCACCCAAATGCCTTATTTGGTGAAGGGTAGGTTCAACTATTTTATCAAGTTTTACTGCATCATTTTTCTTTTTATTAAAACCTTGTAAGAGGTTTTTATATATTCTGGATGCAAGTTCCTTGTCAAATATATGGTGTTCAGATAGCTCACTCCAGTCTTAACATTAAGTGTAACGTTAGCTTGTAGTATTTTAGAGTATGCCTTAATTAGGATGAGAACGTTTTCTTTTTTCTATTGCTGTTTTGTAAAGATTTTGACCATGAATTAATATAGAAGTTTGTCAAATTCATGAGGTTTTAATGATATTAAAAATTGGTTGCTGGAAAGGAATGAAACATTCATACTCCATCAGCCTCTGAGCTATAGCACTAGATTATCAAAGAGAATATTAGAAAAAGTATCTTTTTGTAAAAATTATTCCAACTGATAAATAAAAATAAATGTTTAAAATAAAACATCTCCCTTTTTCAAGCCCCAGTTCATGAATAAGGAAAATAAAGTACTTTATTTTATTTCTATTTATTCTTTCTCTAACATTCTTTCACTATGTAGATCAGAGTTTCTCACTTCTATCGTTTTCTTTCTCTCCACAGGCCTTATTTTGACATTTCTTGCAAGGAACTCCTACGGGTGAAAAAGTCCTTCAATTTTTACTTGTCTCAGAGACTATTTCTCCTTGACTTTTGAAAGACAATTTCACTGGCTACAAACTAGTTTGGTGAGAGTGTTTCTTTTATCACTTTAAATATTTCACACTACTCTCTTCTTGATTGCTTGGTTTCTAAAGATCAGTAGAATAAAATTCTTATTCTTGCTCCTTTGTAGATCCAGGGTTTCTTTTTTTCCCACTTTTCTCAAGCTAGTCTACACTCAGCCTCCAGCAACCCATCAGTTACAATCTAAAGTGTCTACGGATAGTAACTCCACCTGGAGGCTTCTGTCCCTGGGCTCTGCTCCTATAAGCCGTCATTTTCCGTATCTGTCTGTCTGTCTGTCCAGTTTTTAGGACAGCAGTTGCTCTTTTACGTCAATTCTCTGATGAATCTAGGAAGTCCTGCTGATTTCCGGTTTGTTCAGCTTTGTCTTGGTGTGAGCACAGGAGAGAGGCTCTCTCCAAGCTCCTTATAAGTCAGACCAGAAACTTAAAAACAAATGTAAAACAAAATTATAGAACTTATACATGATAACGAGGAGAAAACTTTAGGTGACCTTGGGTTTGGCAATGAGTTTTTAGGTAGAAACTTTAAACCATAATGCATGGGGAGGGAAAAACAACAACAATATCAAAAAATAAAACTGATGTTAGACTACATTAATGAAAACCATTACTCTACCATTAACAGAAGGATAACACAAGCTACTGACTTGGAGCAAATATTTGCAAAAGAGATATCTGATAAAGCACTTGTATCTGAAAAATACAAATACCTCTTAAAATTCCACAGTAAGCAAACAAATAATCCAATTAGAAAGTGGACAGAGTTTCTGAAAAGAAACCTCATTGCTGAAGATAGGCAGATGGTAAATAAGAATATACAAATATGCTCAATATCACATGTCATTAATGAATTATGGGTTAAAACAAGATACCTGGACACACTGATTAGTATGACTGAACTCCAAAAATATGACAATACCAAATGCTGGAGGGGATGTGGAGCAAAAAAGAACTCTCGTTAATTGCCTAATAGAAATGAAAAATGGTACAGCCGCCTTGAAAGACAGTTTGGAAGTTTCTTACACAGTTGAGCATAGTCTTACCCAAAGGTTCCTGCAATTGCACCCTTAGGTGTTATTCACCTTAAAAAGTAAAAACTGCCAGTTGTTTTACCGGCAGCAGATGGATTTATTCAGGAAGAAAGGAGAATTGCAATCTGGGACAAACAAGCTGTGGCAAAACCGTAGGCAAGAGTGGGAAACAAAGGAGAGGTACACTTTTTTAAGGAGAAAAGGGGTGACTTGGGAAGGTTGTTATGAACTAAAAGCCCACTGGAGTACATTGGAAGTTCCTAATATGGTGGCTTTTCATTGGCAGAGCCGTTGCCCTTAGGGATGAGGAGAATGTCTCTTCCTCCCGCTGGAATAGTGAAGTAGTTATCTGCGTGCAAGGTGAGGTCCTAGAGCAGTATGGTGTGAGAACTCCCCCTGCCGAAACATGCCAACTCCAACTCCATCCTAGTGAGGTTTGCCATCACTAATGTTTGCAGTATTTAGCAAACAAACAAACAAACAAACAAAAAAAAAACCATGCACACAAATTTTAGAGCAACCTAATGATTGTCGAAAGCTGGAAGCAGCTAAGATATCAGGTGAATTGATAAATACACTGTGGGGCATTCACACAGTGGAATACTATCCATCAACATAGAGAAATGAGCTATCAAGTCATGAATAAACATACAGAAACCTTCGATCATATTGCTAAGTTAAAGAAGGCAGTCTGAGAAGACTAAATACCCCGTGATTCCGATGACATGACATTCTGGAAAAGACAGAACTGTAAAGAAAGTAAAAGAATCAGTTATTGCCAGAGATTGTGGGTAGGGAAAAAACAAAAGGTAAATAAATCAAAGGCAGAAGAATTTCAGGACAAGAAAGTTATTCTGTATAAAACTGTAAGTGGATACGTGACATTACACATTTGGCATAAACCATCAAGTGTCAAAGACAAATAGTAAACCTTAATGTAAACTGTAGAAACTTTAGTTAATACTAGTGTATCAATACTGGTTCATCAACTGCAGCAAATGTACTAAACTTATTCAAAATCTTAATAATAGGGGAAACCATGGAAGGAGGAGTAGATGGGAATTCTCTGTACTTGTGTTGAATTTTCCGTAAACCTAAAAATGCTCTAAGCAATCAGATCCATTAATTATAAAGAAAAACACATAAACGTCCTGAGACCATAAATATTAAGAAGACAATTGTGGGTTTTTAAAATTTTTTTTAACATTTATTTATTTTTCGAGAGACAGAGAGAGACAGAGTGTGAGTGGGGAAGGGGCAGAGAGAGAGGGAGACACAGATTCCGAAGCAGGCTTCAGGTTCTGAGCTGTCAGCACAGAGCCCAACATGGGGCTCGAACCCACGAACCGGACTGTGAGATCATAACCTGGTGAAGACGGATGTTTAACCGACTGAGTCACCCCGGCGCCCTTAAGAAGACAATTCTTAAGTTTCCTAACCTTGAATCTTCTGACCAGCAGATGTATATCATGAATGAGGTTTAAGACATTGACTAAATCTCTGGATCTGTGTGAAAACTTCATATCTGTGTAATTTAAAATTTGCATGACATTCTCATTATAGACATTGACCCCCAAATTTTGAAACTCACATTAAAGACAAAAATGTTAACATTCATGTTAATTCTGAAGTCTATAATTATTATATCCTTATATTTATTTCTTAAGCTAGTTTTCTCATATGTAAAACATTTTATTAACTGGTAATTCATTTTTAAAAGTCTTGGCACAATAATTCAATTATAGAAATTCCTTCCAAAACATTAGTAACTAATACAGAAAAAACAAAACAAAACACAAAACTCTTATCCAAATTTTATACAGTCATGTATTTACCACTGTTTTCTTCTTTAACGCCATTATCAGCTTACATGGCATTTTTTACTTCTTCAGTGATCTTTGTTGATGTTTATTTTATCTCAGTTTGATTTTTGGTAGACATATTTCCATCTAACCCTTGGTCTTCATTCCTTGAAGAACCCTGGCAGCAACATCATGCTGATTAGACTAGGAAGTTCGTTTTTGCGCCAGTTGGATGCACCAAAATCTTGACTTCACATTTGCTGTGGCTGTAGTGCAATGAAGATAGATCTTTCAAGCTATTCCTATTAAAAGTTCCAATTAGAGTTACATAATGGTTTGGCCACTGTAAATGTGAAAAAGGCTAAATGAATTACTACACATGAACTCCATCAACTTCATCTTGTTTATATCCAGGCTCCTCTCCAACTCATCAAGGTCATTTTGAATTTTAATCCAGTTCTTAAATGTGCTAATTGTCCTACCAAATTGGTGTCATCAGCAAATTTAATAAAGACACTCTGGTTCATCACCCCAATCATTAATTTTAAAAATGTTTAATAGTAGCAGACTAAGTAATGACCCCTGCAAAACTATACTTAGCACTTAAATTTTCAAAAGATAATACTGTATAATCAATTTCCTGACAAGTTGATGCTTTAACCACAAGTTGATGGTGGTTAAAGGCATTGTATATATATCATACATAGTAATGTATAGTGATGTATAATAATGTATATATATATATATATTTATATATAAGGATATTATATACAGAAAAAATAATATATCAATTTAGGTTTATATATGTGTCAATGCTAGTGTCAAACATTTTGACCTTAGAGCTTGAAAGTAGGGAATATGTCTATATCACTCCTTCCTGACATTTTGAAACAATATCACTTTTATTTGAAATTCCTGAAATCAAATTGTACCACCTACCATGTTTCCTACTTTCCTTCTTAAGCGACCTCACTTTTACAGCTCCCCATGCCCATCAAAACATTCAGCAGCTTGTGTTTCACCATTGCACCTGCTTTAACTGTCCCAACATCCCATTATTCTCACCTTCCAGAAACCTATGATCGTTCACTTCATCTTTTGCAGACAAAACACGCACATGGTCATACTTCAGAACTTGCCATTAGTTATTGATTAAATATTATGGAAATATACTAATATCTTAAGAAATAAAAAGGGATATATAATTATGAATGTGATAGATATTAAAACAAAACCATAAATCCATGTATACCAATGAATTTGCAAATGCACAAATACGTAAAAATACAAATATTAAAACTGACTCAGGGAGAAGTAGTCTACTTCTATACATTTAATCATTGATGCTGAATCAGTCAAAAACTTCCTCCCACTAAAAATTTAAAAAATAAAAAGATAAACAAAATGCATACACAAAGCGAGCCTGATGATTTTATAGATATGTTCTATAAGATATTCAAGAAAAAGATAATTCAGATGTCATTAAACTTTCTCAAAGAATACAAAAGACAGTCTTGCTTTGATGATTACCTATGAGGCTTTTGTAACATTAATGCCAAAATTACTGGTTACTGTAGAAAAGCTGAAATTAACTCCTAATCTTACTTCTTGAGCATATTTGCAAAAATCCTAAACAATATATTATCGAAACAAACACAATCCAAAGAAGCATTTTCTAATATAAAACAATAAAGTTGAGTAAATTGTAGGCATAGACTGGCTCATTATTAGAAAATATATTAATATAATTTACCACATTATTGATTGAAAGAGAAACCTCATATGATCATCTCATTAAAAATGTACTTACATGATTCTACAACTGATATTTAGAAATTAAAGGAAAACATGGTTTTACCTTTCACCATATGCATTCCTCAGCCCAGAACTACCATAATTTGAATGACTGGAGATCCATAATAATTATTTAAGAAAATATGAAGTGGCTTCAACTGCACAGATACTTTGAATTTCACTTTTGAATCCAAAGTAGGAGAACTCATGATTAAGGGATGCTCTGGCAGGTATATGTAACAGGTGTTGACTACTATGCCAATCATTACACAAGGGTTGGCACGTGGATTTTATGTTACCTTTAGACTGGCTCTCAGTCATGTTGATAATAAGCTGAGGATAATACAAATACATACACTTTACCTCTCCTCTACCTCTCATTGAACCATGTTCTATCTCTATCTGATCAAAATTATATATCCACAAACACTAATTAAAAAAAATAAGCTATACGTCAATAAATGGTCCAGCTTTCTGGATTGCCCAAATGAGAAGCTCTTAAAAGCAGTAAATTGAGTACCTTATCTGCAGTTCTAAAGTGGATGCTATGATAATTTTATTTCTTAAAATGTGAAAAATTCAAAAGTAAAATATGAGCAAGGACCCACAATGAATTAAAGTATTTACCTACTTAATAGCTGCATTTAAGTCAAGGTTCTGGACAAAAATGAATGAAACACTCAAATTTGGTGTTTTGTGTAACTTGAAGGCGATTTAAAGGGGTTATTTATAGAGACATGAGTTAGTTGTAGAAATCTCAAAAAAGAATATAGCAGCTTGTATGATAACTTGAAGATATTAACAGCTGTGAATCATATCTAATATTAAGCCTGAAGGATAAAAAAGGCATGGGGCGACTGCCTGAAACAATTGTACTAGAACAATCTAGAGACAGAGAGAGCTGTGAGGAGGGAGGCATCTCTTCTCCGGTGGAAGAGTATATCCATATCTCATTGCCATCCTATGACCATCCATAGACCACTTGTATGGCCTATAAGACCTATACAAGATGGCCTTATAAAGGGCACAGAATATAGCAGAAAGACCTAGAAGGGATCACAGAAGATATCTACCACTTCTGAAAAACCCTATTCGATAAAATTTATATATATATATATATATATATATATATACACATACATATATATAT